>NW_018165131.1:246052-272032 GCF_001263595.1 Phalaenopsis equestris | reverse complement strand
CACTACCCTCATAGCCAAGCCACGGATTTAGGGATTAAACCTGGGATTAGCCAATGATTTCTATAACACCGTATCAGGGTAGAGAATTAAAACTGCTCCTATTTCGCACAATACATAATTGAACCATTTATCTCATCTCATTTTACCAAAACCTTAGTGTAGTGGGAAAGATGTTTTTTCACATAAGAAATCTTCATCACATAAACATAATCTAATAGTTTAATAATTTAGTAGTTACTAGTTAAACCTTGTATTTTAGTTTTGTTATTAGTTAAATAATTTAGTTCTGATAATATCTTAACATTTGAAATTAGAGACAGTAATTTCGTATTGACTTTCTGTGAATTTCCTAGTAAATTTATCATTTTAAATTTAAACCTTCCCCGTGGGTCGATATTTGGGGCTTAAATAGAAAGTCTTTTATTACTTGATAACGATACGTATACTAGTGTAGAATCCCAATATTAATTGCTTAAATTGCTTATTCATAAAATATTGTATCAAGCTTTTGGCACTGTTGCATAGCGGAGTTAATTATTTAATTTTTACACAACTATATTCTCAGGTTCAAATACTGCAAAACTCTCACCCAATTAAAGTCCAATGAAAACCTGGTGACTCTAAAATTTTGGAAACAGCTACTGAAACTCAAATCCCAGACTGAAGAATTTTACATGTGGTAAGTGGGCAAAGGAGACTTTAATTTCTAGTTAGATAATTGGTTAGCCGATGGTCAAATTACTTCTCTCCAATACACACCAAGATCATCTCTTCAACCATTGAAACAAAGACCTTCACTAAAGATTTGTCTTCCAAGAAGCTTTTTATTTTACCAAGGATGTTGCACTTGATTCTTCAATAAAATAAGGGATTGTTACAAATAGCCCAACTGGCCAATCACTTAGCCAATTCATGTTTAGATCTCTCTTCAAATGGCTAAATGCAACTTGGGGTAAGCTCATCTGGGATAAGATACTATCACCTTCCATATTTATTTTTCACTTGATTCTTCAATAAAATAAGGGATTGTTACAAATAGCCCAACTGGCCAATCACTTAGCCAATTCATGTTTAGATCTCTCTTTAAATGGCTAAATGCAACTTAGGGTAAGCTCATCTGGGATAAGATATTATCACCTTCCATATTTATTTTCAAGATACTATCACCTTCCATATTTATTTTTTGTTGAAAACTATTCTGTGAACTCCTCCCAACTAATGATATATTGAAACTAAAAGGTTTATGATGTGCCTCCAAATGTTACTTGTGTGGTACGGCTGAAGAAGTCTTGGACCACTTTTTTATATCCTACAGGCTCTTTAGAGAAGTTTGGGCATTAACTTTACAGCACCAGTAGCTACTCATCTTTATTTCAAATGGATTAACTGGGATAAATGCTGGAAGGATTAGAAAGATTAGAAACTACACTATATTCCTCTTGTTATGACTTGGTTCCTTTGGATGGCTAGAGACAATGCAGTGTACGGTAATATATTGACTTTGGCCTGGTCCATCAAAAACAAAAACTATCTTGCTTATGTTAGTAAGGCCCAGAATATTTACAAGCTCAACTTATCAACATTAGGGTTAATTAGATATAAGACTCACCTGATATAAAGAATTTTTTGGAGGAAATCACAAGCTCCTTGGTTTAAACTAAACATTGATGACAACTACAACTCATCCTCTACTGGCTTTGAGGGAATATGCAAAAATCACAATGGCACTGTCTATGGTTTTTCTGAGCTCCAATGGTTGTTAGGGTTGCTTTAGAGACTAATGCTGATCTTGTCTACTAAACCTTATAGTTGTCTATCTCATGCAGTCACAAGTTCATACATGCAGAATCTGAAGCCCAACATCTAATTCTAATCATGAAGCACCAAACCACTACACCTTGATATCTTATCTACTGGGCTAAAAAATTTTTGACCCTCTATTCTTCAATTCAAGTCATTTGGAGCTATGTTCCCAAGGAAGGAAATCAACCTTTCTATGGAATAGAAGAACCTTTTTCCCAAGTGCAAGAGGAGTTACCTCTAATAGTGAGTAAATCCGTCCAAAGAGCTTCCCTATCAGACTGAAAGTAGCTAGTATAAACCACAACCACTTAAATTTTTATTTCATATAATACAATCTCAATCAACAAAAATAGAGGTTTATCTCAATCAATATATATATATATATATATTGGCAAATACAAGTTTATATATTAAAGATAAAGGGTTATAGCAGGAGGAGATCTCACATAAGAAAGATGAAGAAGGTCTCCATGAAGCAAAAGGGATAAAGCAGCAGGAGGAAATGTTTGCAAAAGGACTAATTGAGAGTTACAAGCATGTTTGGCTAACCAATCATCAGGTTAGTTACCTTTCCTATAGATGAAATTCCACTAAATATTGGAGGAATATGAAATCATAGAAACTTTCTTGAGAATATGTAGTATTTTCCAATGAGAGTTATAAGAATCACTGCATGTATGCAATAAAGCAAGAGATTCCAACTCAATAACAATTTGATCCCACTTAAAGTGTTGAACCACCTTGACAACCAGTAAGAGAGTCAAAGCTTCAACAATGAGAGGAGAATCAACAAGTGGAGATGATCCAAAAAATGAGAGCCTTCCCCATACAGTCCGTGAAAACGATACCAAAAGCAGCTCAGTTGGAAGAAAAACTGCATTCGATGTTGACCTTAATCAAATTTTGAGGAGGTTTTTTCCGAAAGACCAAGATTGGTTCACTATGAAGAAAAGATGAGGGCATGTTGAAAAAGATCCTAAGTGAGTGTAACTTTGTTTTGAATTTCTCATTGATTGCATCAAGTTTTAGGATTTGTTGGATATAACCAAGTATATATGGAATAATCATAATAATATTGTTATCCTTGTAAGATTGCCCATATTTAATATTAATCCTAGAGACTCAAGTGATCCAAGAAATGAAAATGGGGAGAGACCTGATAATAGGATTAGAGACAGTGGCTCAATCCAACCATCGTGTCCAAATAGATGTGAAACTAGTGCAAGGAATCACATTCTCTGAATGTTTTAAAAAAAAAAACTGCCACACAACCAGGGAAACCATACAGGATATAAATAGATGGGGAATAGATTCTTAATTCCTCCTCCCTACACAAAGAGTTTATAAAGGGGCACCTTAACCCGCTAGCTTTAAATCATCTGTTGGTATGAAGGAATGCATAATTCTTCATGCAAAAAATAGATATAGTGGGCATGATCAATGAGTTCCACATCGATCTGAGGTTCATGGCTGGGAAAACATTAACATGGATATATTTAGCAAAAGACTTTGTGATAGTGAAAGTAGGGGAGACTTTAAATACCATTTTTTTCTTTATTAAACATGATAACAAGGACATCAGAGATGGCATCAACATCCAAAGAAGAAACCAATTGAGATAACAAATCCATATTCCTACCATTCTGGTCCCATTGGCTGACAGATAAAGATAGGTCCAAGGGCCCATCATAGAAGAGCGCAAGAGGACCCAATGATGTCTAATCATCATACCAGAAGCCTAAATCACCTTTACCTAACACCTAATAGATCTTATGTTAACAGTCTCTTTGACCCCAATGATTTGTTTCCATATAGAAGAGTCATTTATTTGAATTTGATATGTTATGGGATGTGAAGTAGTGCAATATTTCCTTCAAATATTATCAAGACTAAAAGAGCATCTTTCTCTAAATCTAACTTATAGTTTAATAACATTAATCTACATGGTTTTCTAGAAGGTTCTAAAACCCAACCCACCTTCACTTAAAGGTTTGCACATTTTGGTCGAGCTGATCTAATGGATCTAAGAGGAAAAGGCACTCCACAAGAATCTGTTGAACTTCTTTCAATTCTTTTCATAATAGAAGTAGAAATTTTGAACATCTGTTAGGTATATAATAGGATGGAAGATAGGATGTTTTTGAGCAAGGTAGGTTTGGCAACATGAGACAGAAAACTATTTTCCCAAGAGGATAGTCTCTGAGACACTTTATCTAGTAGCCCATCAAACAAATAACACATATTTTTCCCTTTGGTGATGTGTAAACCAAGGTAAGAGATGAGGAGGACACCTTTATGAAAGCCAGAAAGGTCAACAATCCATTGCTTCCTAGAGTTAAGGACATTCTTTTCAGTGTTGAAGGAGCACTTACTTTTACTGATTCCATCCCAGACAACTGTTCAAAGTAGGTAAGAAAAGAAACCAACTTCCTAAACAAAATTTTGGAAGCATTTGTGAAAATGATAAGTTCATCAGCATAGCTAAGATGGGATATGAGAGGGGACCCCTTACTACTATAGATCATGTACTTGTCTGATGCCACTAGTAGTTTTGAAAACCCAAGAGACTCCCCACTGATAAGAATTGAATAGTAGTTGTTTTTCAATATGATTTTAATGAGATAACAATATTGTAATGAGAAACCCTCACATAAAGAACCAATGAGATGAACTCCCAAGAATTTGTATCATAGGACTTTTTATGTCCATCTTAATGATCATGTTACCTCCCTTACAAGGCTTATCCAAATTCAATGGTAATTCCTATCTAATCAAGATATAATTAAAGATCAACCTAACTTTTATAAATGCTACTTGGAGAGGACTCATTATAGAACTAAAATGCTGTTGCAACCTAGCCATAATTTTTTTAATAATGATTTTAGAAATTGAGGTAAACAAACATATAGGCTTGAAATCAGTCCACATGAAAGTCGATTGGTGCTTGAGAATGAGTGTAATGACAAATGTTTTGAATAATATGTGAAAATTCTATCCATTAAAAAAGGCTTTGACTGCAGTAATGACTGCTTCCTTAATAGTAGGCTAAGAAGCAATAAAGAAATAACAGTTGAATCCATCAAGGCTGGCCATTTTTTATCCGTATATATCAAATGTAGTAGCCTTAATTTCTTTTTCAATGGTAAAAGAGTGCAATGGATGTTTCAACATTGAATCAGCCAAAAGCTCATTTTCAAAGCAGTAAAGTCATCATGAGAAGCAGATGAGGCAGAAGAGAGCTATTGAAAGAATGAAAAACCACTTTGAACTATAGCCAATTTATCATATATCCAGCAGCTCTCAGAAGTTTTAATTTTTGTGATGGAGTTTCCTTGCCTTCTTATTTTAATAAATGCATGAAAATATCTTGTATTTCAATCCCCATCTACAAATAAATGCCCAACTGCTTTTTGACTCAACCATTTTTCTTCATTCTGAATAACATTCTGAAGTTGGGATTGGGCAAAAAAATACATAGCAAAAGAAACTTCCCCATGGCATAACCATCTTCCAATTGCTACACCATTAATTCTACTTTTTAGAACATAACATGAACACTCCCAAATACATCCCAATTCCATTTTGAGTGCTTTTGATAATTTTTTATGCAGCTGTAAAAGATTAATCCAGAGATTACCACCTCTTTGAAAGTCCCAATTCACTTTCACAAAATCTTAAAATTCAGGATGAGAAGGCAAGACATTCAAAAATCTAAAGGGTGTATGGGGAGGCTTTGCAGTTTATTGTAATTCAAAAATAAAGAGGGGAGATCTGAGGTGGTTCTTACAAGATGGGATAATTTAAAAAGGGTGTGTGACTCAATCCAGAGAGTATTCCCCAAGAATCTATCCACTCTTGGAAGCATTGTCTATTATTCAAGTAAAAATAGATCTAGGATAACCCAGATCATGTAGAACAGCATCCTAGAGGGCTTCGACAAAAAAATTCATGATAGTCTAATTGGGAAGGCAAACCCCTCTCCTTTCCAAACTAAAGTCCAAGGTATTAAAATCTCCCCTAACTAACCATGGTTCCTGATTAGAAGTACCCAAACAAGTTATAAATTCCCAATAAGACCTCTTAGACATTCAACAAGATTTTTCATAGACAATAGTGAGAAGAAATGTGAAGTTATTGATTGTCACCCTAAGAAGAATAAACTGATCAGTAGAAATTATATAGTGAACAATAACATGATCATCCATAAAAACCCAATTATTATTGTTAAAATTAGATATTAGCTTAAATGTTCGTAATCATTTAAAACATTTTTTATTGTTTTAAGTAGCAACTAGAGGTTCTAGTATAGACAAGAGATGTAATTATGTTGTTTAATAAGCTACAAAATTCTACTAGTGGCATGGACATTGGTTTTGCCCCTAATATTCCACATAAGTAGCTTAAATGCCATGACTAGTAAGAAATTTTTAGGCCCCCCTTGTTGTTCTGAGAGATGGTAATGCATTACTAGTGGATTCTTTCTCTATGTAGAAATCTTTCAAGACTTAATCAGAAGGTTTAAGATGAAGCAACTTCCTTGTACCGTTAGTCATTCTTTTTCTTAATTTCTGAAAGAGCCATTCTTCTTCCATAGAAACTCTAGCATTAATTAAGTCTTTTGAATGAATGCCATCAGATTCAGAATTATGCTTTTGGGCCTCATTATCAGTAGAGTAACCAGCTTAGGCTATAGGGTCATTTATGCCTATATGGCTAAGGAAAATTTCAAGGGCATTAATGGGGATAGCCTTGGCATTTTTGGTGACATGTAAATTTAGTGTAGTTTGGGTATATTTCCTAGTACCAGATACAAAGTCAGGATAAGCTAAAGGATTTACTCTTCCATCAACAATTTCCCCTTTTAGTACCTTTCATCAGCATCAAGAGGTTGCGTAGAGAGGACATTTTTCTTCCCACTGTTCTCCCTAAATGTGATATGTTTCACATTATTAGCAAGATCATTCAGGACATTAGGATCCAGGTATAAATCTACTAATGTCATATTTTCATCATTGTGTTCAAGATTAGCAGATTGTTGCAAATTAGTTCCCTCACTCTTATTGCATTTAAACCTCCTCCCTTTCTTTAATTTAGGATGAACAATATAGCAGCCAAACATTTTACATTTGGTACAATATAAAGGAATGAAGTCAACTTCCACTAGTTGCCAATACCTATTATTTTGACTGCCAAACCAAGCAAAATCTGAAATAGGTAAGGTAATGTCTCTTTCAACTAATACTTTAGGCATAAATGGCCTAGATAAACTATGAGTGACAATGTCCACTTTATAGGCTTCCCATATATATCTCCCATGGAAAGCAAAACTTCCTTATTATAATGGAGTTTTAAGCCAGAGAATTTAAACCAAATGGGAAAAATGGGGGGTTCTCCATGAGGGTTAAAATCAGTTGTCTATTGGCTCTCTCTCTCTCTCTCTCTCTCTCTCTCTCTCTCTCTCTCTCTCTCTATATATATATATATATATATATATATATTATTATTATTATTTTTTTTTGAGAATATGAGCCCATAGTCAATTTCTTTCTGAAGTTTAATCTTTATATATCTTCCATCAATTAGCCCAACATTCTGATCTCCCTCCATCTTCAAACCAGAAAAAAAATTTCTAATTTTTTTCCATTTTAGGATGAGAAGATAAATTTGCCCACCAGGATAAACTTGAGATGATCAGCCAGTAGTTGAGTGTCTTGTTCAGAAAATTATAAGATAAGTTTACCATTTCACCATTGTTGGTTTATTTATAAACCTAGAGGTATCCTCGTGCTCAAGCCAATCATGATATTACTAAGGAAAGAACAGTTGTGCTATTTCATAATTAAAAGATTGTCCATGACCTTCATTATTCCCTTTATGTATCTCTAGTAAGGAAGACTTGTCCATTGTGCCAGAGAACACCTCAACCGACAGCAAGAACCCTAGTCGTTAAAAAGAAAGCAATGGAATAACAACACAAATCAATTGAACAGCATTCAAAGATGAAACCCACAAGTAATAAGTGAAAAACTAACAAAAAGTAGAAAAGTGGAAAAAAGTTTAAAAAGTGTCGTAAAAAAATCTCAGGGGCGCAAGGGAAGGAGCTGCCATATCTTTTTATATACATATCACAATACATATACACACACACAGACACACACACACACACACACACACACAGATATATATATATATATATATATATATAACACATACAGATATATTTAAAAAATTCAGGTAAAGTGCTTAAACCGAGTTTAAAAACTTTATAAAATCATAAAATTCCAAGTCCAGTTGGTATAAAGGAAGTGAGATGAAAGCAAAGGTGCAGAATACGTATAACACCCTTAGTCATTGACTATCTGGCCCATCCCATTACCCGTACCATGCATTCATTCATAGTTAAGCTTGCATGGTATTTCTGATCCTCAAATCCTTTTCCGTCTGGACTTTCCCTCCTTCCTCGCAACTTCTTCTTTTTATTTATTTGCGGTTGACAAAGCGTTCACAAGTCAGCATTCATCTCGAACGCCTAAAATCTCTGTCGCAATTGTCAACTCGGACAAAACAAAGCCTTTTTTTTCTTCTTTAAATTTATTGAAGTCAGCGCTAAACAATTTTGCGAATTGACATAAATTGGCATTCGTTGCATTTGGCGAGACGAGGATGATTTGCAATTTACAAGCAGGTTCGAAAGTATGCGGCATCTCCTCTTTTAGACGTGTTATTTGATTCATGCGAACATTAAACTTATAAAATGGAAGGATCATTCGACTTATAAAATTCGTTCTCCGGTTATCGTTATCTCTCACTGTGCTTCCACCTGTAGCATTCCAATTGGAGAATGTGAGCTTCATATATTTTTTTAAAAATTTTATTTATTATTATTATTATTCTTATTATTATTATTATTATTATTATTATTTTGTTGCCCACAAAAGAAATATTTTTATTTAACTATATTTATTATTATTTTCCAAAAATGGTTAAGATGATTACTATAGAACCAAAAGTGATAACTCGGTTGATGAAGGGCCACATATCACCCAACATAGACGGCAATTTGCCCGTCCTCCCGTGCAAGCCTGCTGAATAAGCTAGTCTAATGCCGAAAGATGAAGAGATCAACGCAAATTATCAGAAAGTTACAAGTCATATTGAAGATGACCAAGAAGCTTGTGGACCTAATGCTCATAGGTCAACTGCAAAAGGCGGAGTATGAGACGCCGATCTCACGAACCAATGGAGGTAGATAAGTTCCCCAATTAGGAAAGAAGTCGACCCAAATATGATTTCTCTTATATGCCAACTTTATTAGGGATATGGCCATTAAAGACAACTATTTGTGCATGAAGACTTGGGGATAATATATGCCAAAAAATATCGTTTTACAAGGGTCAACCCGTATAATAATGTGCATTAAATGTAAAAGGGATCAAACTCTTTCACATGATTTGAACTGATTCTGATTCTCCACTCACTGGAAATAAGGAAAATCCCTCTTTGATCTCACTTATTTAGTCATTTACATCTTAATGCAATTGTTCATCTCCTTCTCTTTACTCATAGTCACTACAAAAATTTAACCTATTTCCAATGGTCAAAACCGAATGGTTAAAAATGAATAAACCTTCACTTGATGATTTTCCAACGGTTTATCGACGCTTTCTATGGCGTAGCAACAATGTCTCTCGGTAATTAGAAAATAGGAAAAAACTTTTAAGAACTTATATGTACTGACGGACTTTCAATATGACATGATTGTTGATTTTTAATGAATAAGAAATTGTAGCAGTCAGTTTTGGTTTCTTATTATCGATGACTAAAACCGTTGTTTAAAGTTATACCTTGGCGTCTGTCAACCGTCAACAATAACCAACGGATTGATAGTCATTAAATGGGAACATGCGTCATTTTTTGTTGCAGTAAAGTCTGTTAGGCGTCAGAATTATATCAGAAGAGGCAAATGTTGATAAGCTGGAGAATCTACCAGTTTTTTGTCCCAACAAAAACAGTTGAACTCACTTTAATTATTTGTCGGTATTATAACTGATGACTATTACCGTCAAATAGCACGACAACTGCTTGATATAATATTGAAAGGCACACAGTAAGTCGTCGAAAAGCTGTAGCATCAGAAAAAAAAAATCTTTTATTTGATGGTTACGATTTTCACACTTGCAATCGATGCACATAAAAATACATTAAATACTTTGCAGTTTAATCAATCCAAACATTTGCAGGACTAATATCAAGATAATTAACTTTCAAATTTAACAAATAATTAAATAAAGTGCATTTAATTAAAAAAATTTACATAACCATTCAATAAAATAATATTTGCTTTAATGTTTAAAAAAACATATACAAATGCAAAGAAAACCAATGTTGATCATCCTCCGTCTCCTCATCATCCTCCTCCTTATCCAATTGATGCTTCTCTTGTTGCTTTGCCCGATGTCGACACGCATCTTACTTCGCCTTCTACTTAGCCACCGTATTGGCCTCGAGCCCTGACCTCATCTAGGCAAATCGAGTCTCCATATCTGTGGTGAATGTAGAACTCACCTAGAAACCTCCTCTTTTTGTATGGTACAAGTAGATGTCTTGAATATATTAGTGGAAGAGTGAGTGTCGTGGGTGAATGTTTGTGACTGGAGCCCGTAGACTCAACTCTTCTTCTTGCCTTCAACATTCTCTTTCGATAGGTCATATTTGGACGGATCACGATCTCGGACCTTAATACCGCATGATTGCTAGGAATCGCTCTCCTTCAACTTCTAGAAAAAAGCATAAACGAATGTAAAGAAAACCTCTGTTAATCATCTTTCGTCTCCTCGTCACCATTGTCCTCCTCATCCAATTGAAGCTTCTTCCATTGCTTCGCCCGATGCCAACACACATCTAACTTTGCCTTCAACTTGGCCTCCATATTTGCCTCCAGCTTTGACCTCATCTGGGTGAATCAAGTCTCCATATCAGTTGTGATGCAGCAACCCGCCTAGCAACCTCCTCCTCCTGTATGTAGATGTAATTGTTTGGGATGCACTGGTGGAGAGGTGAGTGTCATAGACAAATGCCTGAGACCTGAGCCTGTAGACTCAACTCTTCTTCTTGCCTCCAACAACCTCCTTCAATTGGTAGTAATCAGACGGATCACGATCTTGAAACTTAATAACAACCGACTGTTGGGATCAGCTCACCTTCACCTTATATAAGTGTTTACAATAAGCACAAGATAATGAAGAACACAGTACTTAGTATTTTCCTCTGAAAGAAATATGAAAATTCCCCCAACAAAGTCTCATGCTAATCCATGTAATGCTAATACAACCCCTTACAAATATCTCTCAAAATTCTCTTTCTAATCTATCAAGAAAATTTAGAAATCTACATTTTCTACTGCTATCTACGACCTCTCGGCTTTACTAAAAAATTTTAGTGGGGGAAATATGTTGAAAAGTCCCCTTAATATATCCCTCTAAATCCCTCAAGAGTCACTTCAAATGTCACTTCAAAATTCATCCAAATACATTGTATTTTAAAAAAAAAATAAAAACAATTATGGCGCTTGGGTGCTAGATCCTGGCATCGAGGTGCCAGTCTTCTAGAAGCCTGAAATAACTGTCCGACTTCTAGGCGCTAGAAGCCGACGCCTAGGCATCGCTTCACTTTATGCTCCTTTGCTCTATTTGACCCCATTTTGCTCTTTTGTCCGTTTTGCTCTGTTTTCTCTCTTGTTCTCCACAACTCCATCGCTTGTACCTGAAACAAAAAAAACATGCAAAATGTTTTCTACTAAAGTGCAATATCATAAAAAATGAGCATAATATGTATATATAAAGTAGCACATTTTTAGGCGTGTCTCCCATTCCGAAGAACGTATAAGGTCTAACATCTCATCATGAACCTCTCAAACAAACCAAATAAAAAAAAATAAAAGAAAATAAAAACAAAAAAACACTTAAAACATCGTAAAAAACCCAAAACAATCATAATCAATGTACAGAGAATAGAAATAAATATGAACTACATAAAATAAACAAATTGAAATTGATAAAAGAAGTAATTAATTATATTTTTGAGTAGATGTGAGGTCTCAGAAAACTCAGTACACCAACCAACAAATTTATGACTACAAGAACACAACAGACCTTATAAAAAAGGGTTATTGGTTGCATTTAACCCGTGTAATATCGAGCTCATGCGTGTCATATATGCATATCATCAAAAAATGTCATCCACAACACAACCAAAGCCACCACTCAACCCACAACATAGCCACCACAACCCACAACACTGTAAGACCCACAACCACCCAACTACACCACCACACACATCCCACGACCACCACACCACATGCACAGCCCCCAATCACCCAACCCTCAGCATAACCACCACAACCCACAATACAGTCACAACAACCCACAACAAAACCACCTAGCCAAAGACCACCATACCACAACCACTCAAACACACTTCCACACATATCCCACAGCCACCACCCCACAAGACATAACACCACAATCACCCAACCCACAACAACCAAACCACAACCATCCATAAACACCTCCACACACTTCCCACAGCCATCACACCACAGTGGCACAACTCCGCAACAACCTAACCCACAACAAAACCACCACATCCCACAACACAATCATTGTTTTTTAGTGTCTTACATGTAGTTTGAAGAAAACATTGCCCTCTACAAACCAAGCATTATATTTCATCCATTCTTCAAATTCTCACTCAAACATGAAAGATAGTGATAAAACCCCATCCAATATTTGCCATTTTAGGAGATTACACACTGGGCACCCAAAACGTTGTTATCTATAAATTAAGCACCTGTTTTCATCCATTTTCAAATTCTCGCTCAAACATCAAATCCATAATTTTGAATTGATGCAATTACATACAAGGCACTTGATACAATGCTATGTACAAATCAAGCACCCTATGTCATCGTTTTTCAAATTCTTACTCAAACACCAGAGGAAGTAATAAAACCTCATCCTATATTTTTCATTGGAGGCAATTACGTACAGGGCACCTGAAACGTTACTATCAACAAATTAAGCACCCTCTTGGATTGATTTTTCAAATTCTCGCTCAAACAACATTAAAAAAAAACTGTAGGTAATGTTGAATTGAGATAATTACATACAGGGCACCTAAAACAATGTTATGCACAAATCAAGCGCCCTATTTCATCTGTTTTTCAAATTGTCATTCAAACATCAAACGAAGCGATAAAACCCCATCCCATATTTTCATTTGAGACAATTACAAAGACATCACTCGAAGCGTTGCCATCTACAAATTAAACACTCTATTTCATCCATTTTCCAAATTCTTGCTAAAAGAAAATTTAAAAAAAACCATATGTACTTTTGAGAAGACAAGAAGCAATGCTATGTACAAGTCAAGGACCCTATTTCATCCAATTTTCAAATTCCCTCTCAAAAATAAGTGGAGGCAATGATAGAAAGTCATCCCATATTCAACATTTCATCCGGTTACATACAAGGCACCGAAACATTGCTATCAACAAATCAAGCACACTTTTTCATCCATTCCCCAAATTCCCACTCAAAAAATAAGTGAATATAAAAACTCCATTCCACATTTTTCATTATTTATTTATTTATTTATTTATTTGCAAGATTCAAATCACAAATCACAAATCACAAATCACAAATAGCAAATATCATCTCACAATAAACTACGATTGAGAAAGCCAAAAATCGCATAAAAAAATCATTCCATCGAAAATTACCAAAAAAATTACTTACAGAGCATAGTAGCCAGAGATCAGAGGGAGAAGAAAAAGGAGAAAAACAAAGCGAAGTACAGGAGAGACGCGCGAGAGGGAGAGAAGTGCGACAGAGATATACCTAGGGTTCGTGAGAGCGATCAAGAGAGGTAGACACCAAAGGCAGATGAGACGTGAGGGGTAGCGCGGGGGTCGAGAGGGGCAGCGGGATAAAACATACGCGAAGGAACACATACATACCACAGGGCCGAACCAGCAACCGCATTCAACACACTTTTTTATTGAATTATTATGCAGAGATCAGAGGGAGAAGAAAAAGGAGAAAAACAAAGCGAAGTACAGGAGAGACGCGCGAGAGGGAGAGAAGTGCGACAGAGATATACCTAGGGTTCGTGAGAGCGATCAAGAGAGGTAGACACCAAAGGCAGATGAGACGTGAGGGGTAGCGCGGGGGTCGAGAGGGGCAGCGGGATAAAACATACACGAAGGAACACATACATACCACAGGGCCGAACCCGCAATCGCATTCAACACACTTTTTTATTGAATTATTATGATAATCTGCATCGCCGCAGTAACCAGCGTTTCAAACTCACATGCAGCCAAACAACCCTTCAAGGGATTTCACTTCCACCTTTCTGGATCCACCTATCTCATACCGATGTTATGGGAGCAGGCTTGGCATCCCTGAAAAAAAAAAAGAAAAAAAACAACGAAGACAATTTCGCTATATTTGATTACAGTTTTCTGACCCTTGTAGCATTGATAATGGGTTATGTATATAGGATAAACACACTAACAAATAGGGTTATTTATACGACAGAAAAATAAACATCAAATAAGCAGAGATAGTATCATATGCGGAATGAGGACAAAATCGGACATGTTTATTACAATACTGCTTAGACCCAAAGAAACAAAATACAAACAATAAAATCATAAACAACGACTTTTATGATAAATGTTCCAAGGCCTTTCAATGTGATTATAGCCTCTAAAAATATCTGTACAAAAGTCGTGATGCAGTTCAATAATCAAGGCCTGGGCCAGCCAATAACAGCTAGAATGACTCCTAAAATGTTGTTAGTGAGAAGAGCTCTTAGAAAATTCTGTTTCTGACGAGTATAAGGAGGATATCTTGCAGAAACTTCCCCACCAAAGCTCCGGTGTAGAACAGCCTTTTTGTGACTGAAGGCATCAAATGAAAATTTGCCATGATATGCACCAATTCCACTCTCTCCTACCCCACCGAAGGGCAAATTAGGATTTGCAAACTGCAGTAAATGAAGCTCAAATTGGCTTGGTTTTTGCTAATAAGTAGAAAGGAGCATCAAAACAGGAAACTGCTATGAATTATGATTGGATGTGTGGAGAGATTACATGCATCATTGTATCATTAATAAGCAAACCGCCAGCAGACACGGTTTTCACAAAATTTTCTTCCAATTTCTTGTTCTTCGTGAAGAGGTATGCACCGAGCGGTTTCGGCTTTGAGTTTATCATATCAATACTCTCTTCTATATTGTCAACCTAAGCAATATCAATAGTGAAATCTCTTCAGCAAATCAATTGGAGAGTTTTTCAGTTTCTCAGACACACTAGGACTTTCAAAATATGAATTTTGTCAATATCTTCATAATGGGAAGAAGAACAGTTTGATATGATCTTACAGTAACAATAGGAAGCAAGGGACCAAAGATCTCCTCCTGCATTATTAAAGAGTCATCTGGAACATCTAATATGAGAGTGGGAGCAATCTTTCTGTTATGTAAAAAAAATATGTGAATGGGTTGAGACATAATCAGAAGAAATGAACACCAAAAATTTAAAAGGAAACAAAAATCATACAGAAGCTTCTCATCCCTCTCTCCTCCATGAATGATCTTTCCGGAAATTTTCTCATCATCTAAGAGCCTTAATATGCGTGCAAAGTGATGCGAATTCACAATGCGAGATAGATCCTTAGACTGCATATGATTCTCCCCATAAAACGACTTGAGAGAATTTTTTAGCG
Organism: Phalaenopsis equestris; assembly: GCF_001263595.1. Taxonomy (NCBI): domain Eukaryota; kingdom Viridiplantae; phylum Streptophyta; class Magnoliopsida; order Asparagales; family Orchidaceae; genus Phalaenopsis; species Phalaenopsis equestris. The sequence continues at coordinate 256,439 of NW_018165131.1, read as the reverse complement.
TGTCCACCTATTAAATGGGAAAATCAATGTAAGAAAACAGCAACAAAAGAGCTTCATCCAGAAACGAGCAATTGCGGTTTATTTCTAAAAAATTTAAGATCATTTTAAGTTTGATCTATATAAATTTGAAGTACTAAATTTTTATTTTATTTTTGTGAAAATTTTAAATAGATGCTACACAATTCTTATGTATTTACATATCTAGCAACAAAATTTTGATATTTACATTTATAACACATTAGAGTTAAGAAGCATGAAAATGTGTATTTCACTTTGAAAAAGTTAGTAATAGTGATAATTTTTGTAAGATGTTGTCAAATATTTGAGTGTTATGCATGTAAATATGAAAGTTTAGTTGTTAGATCAGTAAATATATGAGAAATGTGTGGTATGCATCTCAAGGGCCTTGTTTTGGGATTATTTTTTTCTGTAAGATATAATTCGTACTATACAAAATGAAAACACCTAATCTGGGGAAGAACCCACCAGTTGTGGAGCAAAAGTTTTTGTTGTTATGATATAATCTGGTGCGATGCAAGCCTGACCGTTATTAGACCCCCATTTGCCCACAACAAGTCTTTTTGATGTAACCTGAAGAAAAAATTTGAAAAGCGAATCTCAGTAAAACAGATCAATAAAAGGTATGGTTTTGTTATGAACATTTTGAAGTTTACTTTTAGGTCAACGTTGGAATCCACAACTACAGGACATTTTCCACCAAGTTCCAAAACTACAGGAGTTAAATGCTTTGCAGCTGCCGCCATAATAATGCGCCCAACTTTAGCATTTCCTGAAATTTTAGAGAAACAAAAACGAGGGAAAGCTGAAATAAGTGAAAAAATAGAGGAAAAATTTACGATCAGTCAACCGCTTCAGCATACTAAAATTAATGTCGGGTTTTTAAATCATCTATTGCGTGCACTGGAATTTAACCACAGTTCAAAGAAGAGATTTTGAGTTTTTCAGAATTTTAAGTCTTTCAATTTACCTTGAAATTTATAAAAGGTTTGATGATGATGTTTATGAATTATTGAATGGTTTTAGTCGGTGGCACTCGTTAGAATTTGAGAAATTATAATTGTAGTTATCCAAAATGATACCACAGTCAACTCCACAGGGATGACAAAAGAACCTGGCCATCAATTGTGTGAAACAAAAAAAAATCGTAGGTTTTGTGTGTTCATCTTTTTTCCTTTGTTTTTGTTATTTCATTTCTCTATTTTGATTAACGTTTAGCTTATCTTAGCTTATCCCCAACACTTGGATATATTCCTGACATAAAGATAAATCGAAGCTAATTTCTTGCACCTTATCAAAATCCATGAAAAATTTTCCATACAGAGTCCGCGTTCGGACCCTAATAAAATCTTGTCACGTGTATCTGATTGGGCCCACCTAAAAAATGACAAAAAGACGCCAATAGCACCCTAATAACATCGCAGTGTTATTTGAGTGGCCCTACGGGCGGTGTTATTGGCGTTGTTCAAGTGTGTTATTACAGTATTATTATGATGTTATTGAAGTTATTTTGCGGGAGTTATTGCGGTGTTACCGTAATGTTAATTGCGTAGTCCTCTGGACGGTGTTATTGGCGTTGATCACCGGTGTTATTACGGTGTTATTCGAGTTGTTTTGTGGGGTTATTGAAGCGAAACCGCGGTACCTATAGTATTGCAGTGTTATTGGAGTTGTTTTGCAATAACACTCCAATAAACGCATCTTCGCCATTTTTTAGGTGGGCCCAGTCAGATACACGTAACAAGATTTTATTAGGGTCCGGACGCAGAGCTACATCCGAACTCCGTATGAAAAAGTTTTCCCAAAATCCATAGTACTTTTTAAGATGTGAACATAAATTTATCTACTTAGCTCATACAAGCATCTTACCTACCATCATGTATCTAAATTCCATAAACTTATTAACTAGCATTGATACCGGAACTAGTTGGGATGTGGTGTAATACAAAAAAAAAATAAATATAAAAATAGTGATACAAAACGGCTCAAACAAAAGAGAAATACAATAATAGATGAATCCCTAGCTAGAGCTATATGAAGAGATTCAAAGGCGGTAGCGGCGTCGGCAAGGTAAGCGACTCTTGGGTAGGTAGGGGATAGTGTATGGTGAGATCGTGGAGGAAGTGGGGGTGGCGGTAGAGTGATGGAGGAATGTGGGGGTGGTAGGCAGCTATGGGAGTGGTAGGAAAAAGGGCACGGTGAGTAGTAGCAATGGAGTTTAAAGTTTACAAAACCACCTCGAAGCAGGACACAACCAAAGCACCACTTGCCGTCGGTTACTGCCCTAACAAGTGGGAAGAGACTCCACATAGGAGATTAGAAGACAACTCTAGTAGAATAGTCTCCCACACAGTCAGGGCACAATTGTTTATAGCCTCCTACTTATACACAAAAGGAAAGGGTGGAAACGACAATAAAAATCCATAACACTTCTCAGAAAAGATTTGGTGCGAATAGGTCAACTGTATCGCGAAAATTCGCGATCCCTCCACCCTACGTGAGTTCTCCCGCCTTCGCGAGATAGCGGGTCCCCGCCCGCTTCGCGTAGTTTAGTTGGGCTTTGGCCCCAGTGGATTCAAAGTGCCCCCCATCGTGGAGCTGTTCTGCGCCCAAAATCGAGCGTCGTTCCAAGTGTCGAATTTGTTTGTCGGCGACGTTGAACGTTGTTGAAATGTTGTAGCCCCAGGCAGGTCGATCTTATAAGCATTGTTGTTCAGCTTCTCAAGTATTCTAAAAGGTTCATTTGCTCTCAGCTTAAGATGTACGAATGATCCTGTGGGAAATCTCTCCTTTTCAACCGAATCTATATGAGGTCACCTTCATGAAACGTTACTTTCTTTTTGGATTTATTTGTCTGTGCCAGGTATTTTTTATTCTGCTTAGTATTTCCTTGCCAACTTCTTTGTGGAGCTTCTGGATCTCGTGAACTTGTTTTGTTGCATCCTTGTTGATTTTTGAAGTGGCAGAAGCGGTACCAATTCAAGTGGCGTGATCGAATTGTGCTCGTACAAAATCTCTAAGGGAATTTGCCCTGTAGTTTGGTTGATGGATCGGTTATAGGTGCACTCAGCTAGGGCAAGGATGAGATCTCACTACTTTATTTTTTTTTCCCACGAAACAACTTAGGAGATTACTGAGGCTCCGGTTTACTACCTTTGTTTATCCGTCTGTTTGTGGATGTGTTGTCGAGCTGAATTGGAGTTTGATGTCGAGCTTTCCCCATAGTGTCCTCTAGAAGTGGTTTTGACGTCTCTGTCGGAGGTGATGGCTTTGGGAATCTCATGCAACCTTACAATCTCCCTGAAGTATAAATTGGTTGTGTGTGAGGCATCTAGTGTCGGGTGACAGGGTACAAAGTGGGCCATCTTGGAAAATCTGCCTATTATAACCATTATGAAATCCTTATTCCTTCGAGTCTTCGGAAGTTTTAGCACGAAATTGCGGTACCTTTGGTACTGGAAGTGGTGTATAATCTGGCATTCTGAGTTGTTATCTAGGCCAGATGACAAATCCTGCAATGCTTGAATGGTCATTTTACATCTCTTTAGTTTTAACCAAAAAAAATTTTTTCTCTTACGAGGGCGAGGGTTTTGTCTCTGCCAAAATGTCCTATTAGACCTTTGCCGTGGTTTTCTTGGATAATGGCCTCTTAGAGAACACCGAGGAATGCGCAACAGACTCTGATGGAATAGGTATCCATTTGTGCGGCAATATGGCCCTGTTGGTTTCTCCTGACATTGTTCTCATATGTTTTTGAAATCTTCATCTGTTTCATATAGATTCTTTATGGCCACGAAGCAAACAACTCGAGCCTGTATGAATGTGATCAATAAGTGTCAACGACTTAGTGCATCTGCTACTTGGTTCTGGTTTCCCTCCTTTTGTGTTTTAGTTCAAACTGGAATGAGGCTAGAAATTCCACCCAGGTGGTGTGTCGCCCCTTTAGTTTTGTTCTGGATATTAAGAATTTTTAGGGTGTCATGATCTGTAAATACTGTAAACTCGTTTGTCAACAGGTAATGACTCCATTGTTCTAGAGCTCTAACGATGACATATAATTCCTCGTTGTAAGTTAAGTATTTCGTCCGGATTCATTCAATTTCTCACTAAAGAAAGCGGTAGGGTGTCCTCCCTGGCTTAGTACTGCTCCAATCCACATGCCAGAGGCATCACATTTTACCTCGAAAAGTTAGTTGAAGACAGGTAGTGCTGCCACAGGTGCTTGAGTTACCTTTTCTTTCAGTGTGTCAAAACTGTCTTAGGCTGCTACTATCTAAGTAAATTCTTCCCTTCTAAAAGTTTAGTTAGAGAAGAGGTGATAATGTTGATATTTGTAATAAATCTTCTATAGAAAGATACCGGTCCCAGGAATTGCCTTAGCTCGGTGAATGGTTGTAGTACGACCCAACTGATAATAACATCTATCTTTACGCGATTCATCTGAATTCCTGCACTAGACACAATGTAACCTAGAAAGCACACCTTGCTTGTCATGAAGTAACATTTCTTCGGATGGACACATAGTTGCTCGACTTGTAGTGCCTCGAACACTGCATTCAGATGATGCAAGTAGTCTTCCCCCGACTGGTTGTATATAAGAATGTCGTCAAAATAGACAATGAAAAACTTTCCAATGTGAGATCGGAATACCTAATTCATTAATCTCACGAAAATGCTAGGTGATTTTGACAGACCGAAAGGCAACTATCCACTCATAAAGTCGATCATGCGCCTTGAAGGCGGTCTTCCACTCGTCTTCTAGTCTCATCTGTATCTAGTGATATCCGTTGTGTCAGTCTAGCTTGGAGAAGATAGTGACTCCATTTACTTGGTCTAAGAGATCATCCAAGCGGAGTATAAGAAATCGGTACTTGATGGTAATCTTGTTGATGGGTCAGCTGTTGATGCACACTCTCCATGATCCATTCTTCTTTGGCACCATCAGGGCCAGGACTGCACACAGGCCGATGTTTTCTCTGACTAGCTCCATTGCAATGAGGTCTTGCACTTGTCGTTCTAGTTCTTCATACTCCGCAGGTCTTAATATGTAGGCTGGTCAGCTTGGCAATACAAATCCTGGTATAAAGTCGATGGCGTTTTGAATGTCCCTTAGTCATGGTAGTTCCTTTGGTAAGTTGTCGGTCATAACATTCTGAAAGTCCTGTATCAATGGTTGCAGTAGTGCTGGTACCTCTTTCTTCCTCGCTTCTTTCGAGGACTAATGCTATTGTTAGAGGGGCAAGTCTAACCGCCTACAAGAAACTGCTGCGAGGAACTAATGTTGTCTTTGTATTACCCCCATCTTTAGCAGGCAGTAAAACTATATGTTTCCCAACCTTCTGGAAAGAATAAGTATTTTTGAACTCGTGGTGTTGAGTCTTGTGACCAAACTATCAAGGCCTGCTAACAGAATGAGGCAGGCATTCATAAGAAAGGAGGGAAGCCAGAGCGTGAAGTATGAAGAACTAACACCTACGTTATGATATCTATCATAACTTTTTTACCATAGCGTGGACATCATGTTCTTGCAGCTTCCACTACCTATGATTAGGCTGCAGACCTTCTCCTTGATGGTGCACTTGGTGCGAAAAATGTAATGTCTTAGCAAAGATTGGTCCCGCTCGGGCTCGAACTGTAGTATTCGTCGCACGACTAGTGCTTCGCCTTCGTCTCCGTGGAGTTGAAGCTCTTCTTTAGACTCTTATTCCTCATAGACTTCCTCGACGACGCCTTGATCCGTGGGTATGACGACTTATCTTGTTGGGCAGCTGGAAGCTATGTGACCGTAGTCGTGGCACCAGAAACACTTCCAGGCTGGCACTGTATTGGAGGAATTACCATTGTCTGGCTTCTTCCTGCCCTAATCTGCCCTATCACTCCCTTGTCCAATTTTGTTATTTCCTCCTGAGGTACCTTTGTCGGCTGTAACAGTTGCAGTTGACTGCTTAGTTGAAAGTCGTGATCTGAACGACAATTGTTGTTTACTTTGCTTCTGTTGTCTCTTCACATTCAGTGCTAGTGTTGACACATTCCTCAACGTCCAGTATGACTGTAATTGTACCACAATGCTAATGGAGGGTTTTAGGCCTCCGATATATCTGTCGATCATGTGCTCCTCTAGCTCTATTAGCTCGCACTTTAGCTGTAGGTGGTTGAACTAGGACGTGAACTCCTACACTGATAGGTCTTATTGCTGCAAGTAGTGGAGTTTTAGGAGCATGTCCTGGCGATACTACAGTGGAAGATATCTTTTTTTCATTGCCTACATTTTCTCCCACTTAGTTATCCTTTTACTTCCTTCTCCCCTCCTCTACCCTTGTAGATTCTCCCACCAAAAGGAGACATTCTTCTTTAGTTTAATTACAACTAGCTTGACTCGTTTGTCTTCCGATACTTCTTTCTACTTGAAGATTCATTCGACTGTTTGCAGCCAGTCATTAAACTCGTTGGGGTCCATGATTCCCTTGAACTCTGAGAGGTACATCTTGATGCCAAAGTCCCTCTGACCTCCATAAGGTGTCTCTTCTCTCGGCATCGTTTAATTTTGGATACCAAAATGGCGCGGTCGATACTCTTCGTTGTTGTGATCTTTCCTATGGAATATATTAAGATCCCCGTCTTTGTCTTCCCTACGACTCTCTCGATCACAGTCGAAGATAATTTCTTCCTGATTCCTGTTATTTAACTCGGCTAGTCTCTGTTGCAGACGACGAATTTCATATTGGATCTCTTCCCGAGCAAAGTCTGATGTATTTCTCCGTGGTGGCATAGCTAGAGTTGGGAATTGGAAAAAAAAAAGTTGATGGAGGTGAATTAGGTAGGGCAGATGCTGGGGAACCCTAGGATAGTACTAGAATTGAGCCCGACTCTGATACCAAATGATATCGAAACTAGTTGAGATGTGGTGTAATACAAAAAAGTAAACTATTATTAATATAAAAATAGTGATATAACATGACTCAAACAAAAGAGAAATACAATAATAGACGAATCCCTAGCTAGAGTTATAGGAAGAGAATCAATCGCAGTAACGGAGTCAGCGGGGTGAGCGGTCGTTGGGTAAGGAGTTGGTGTGTGGTTTGTTGTAGCTAGATTGGATGGCCAAATAGTGAAGAAAGTAGGGGTGACGGTAGACTGGTGGAGGAATGTGGTGGTGGTAGACAGCTAAGGGGGTGGTAGGGAAACGGGGTCGGTAAGCAATAGCGAAAAAGTTTGAAGTTTACAATACCTCAGAGCAGGATACACTCGAAGCAACACCTATCGTCGGTTGCAGCCCTAACAAGAAGAAAGGACTCCACACAGAAGATTAGAAGACAACTCTTGTAGAACTGCCTCCCACACACTCAGGGGATAGCTATTTATAGCCTCCTAATTCTACACGAGAAAAGGGAAGGAAAATTCAAGAAAAATCCAGAACACTCTTCCCAAAAAAAATTCAGTACGAATAGCTCAATTGGATCACAAGAATTCGCGATCCCTCCCCCAGCTGTGAGTCCCCACGTGTCCCTGCTCGCCTTAAGTAGTTTCGCGGGGCTTCGACCCCTGCGATTTCGAAGCACCCCCTTTCGGGGCGCTGCTTTCCACCCAATTCGGGTGTCATTCTAAGTGCCCGCATCAACCATCCTCTAACTAACACCTACGTTATGATAGCTATCATTATCTACCTAATAAAATAAATGATGCATTCGAGTTTATTGCTTACCACCTATAAATATTAAACAAAAAAATAGTTCAATTGTGTTGAAACATCACACAATTATAATCACACGATAGGAAGAGGGAGAGGGGAGAGGGGAGAGGATTTAAGTTTTCCACCACAGTAGGAAGTACTTTAATGAGAAGACAAAAAAGAGGAGAAACTCTAGCATAGGAGAAGGGTAGATGGTAACAGCCATAAAAACATCTCCATGTTCACCTCTCATTTGCACAATAGGTAATTGTGACCCCTCTCACTCATTGATTAAGAGAAATGGTACATTTAACTTTTTTTTCAATCTATATAAAAAAAAATCTTTATTATCGTTTTCTTCTAAAATTTAGTGGAATAATTGATCTATGAGGTCATCAACATATGTATGATCATTCTTCTTCTTCATTTGATTTTGTTCAAAATTTTATCACTATCCTAGAAATATCATGATGTCAAGATATGATTTTGAGGCCTAAAGCAAAGAAAATGCTTGCATCCCACAAGGTCGGCTGATTGAACAAGATATTAGTATTCATTCTACCCAAGTATGTCATCCCAAGAACAAAAAAACAAAATTATATGCTTTCTAACTGCACATTACCATAATAAAATGAAAAAACAAAATCCCAACCCTCATCTTGTGTATTAAGCTGCTCATTCAGAACAACAGCAAAAAGAATAGTTTTTGCAGGATCAATTTACTCGAGACTAAGCATTTACAGCTCAACTAAAATTTTATGATCATTGATCAGGACCTTACACATCAACAACTTAATCAGCAAGACTTTGAAAAAAAGATGTTTCATGTTCGATAAAATTTTCAGATTATTATATTCACAAATCCTTTGATAAATGAACACCGAAAATGCGCTACATTAATCGCTTGTTGAACTTGGATGGATGGTTGATGCAAAAAAAAAAAGAAAAAGATGAAAATACTAATACTAAGCTATTACAATTAAAACATATCTGGCAGCAGAAAATAACAGATTTATCAGTTTAAAGCACGAATAAAAGGTTTCAATCATAATAATAGAAAAATAACAGGACAAAAGTATAAGTAGAATCTAGAAGATTGGTAGATTACCCAAACAAAAGCCAGCATCAAAGAATAATCAAAGACTTTTGCTTCAAGCGGAGGGGAGACTGAAAAAAAACACCCAAGTATATACGTACTCATAGCTGGTAAAGATGTACTGACCTGTATAAAGTATTTTGTCCCATTTTTGTTCCAAAAGCGCAGTAGTTTCTGGAACAGACCCCTCAACAACTTTAATACAAGAGCTATCAATAAAACTGGGTAATATTCTAGCAAACAAAGCTGATGTGGATGGAGCAATTTCTGATGGCTTTAGGACAACAGCATTGCCCGCTGCAATAGCTCCTATGACTGGATCAATAGCTAGCACTATGAAGAAAGACAATCAATAAAGAAAAATTCACTATAGTCGCAGTAAAATAAAATGAATTTTATAAGTACATCAAGATACCTAAGAAATAAAACTGCCATGTAATAACTTTTTTTCAACTAAATTATATGCTTGAATAACTGTCAAATCCTATCCTAATCATGAACACAAAATGATGCCATTAGTATATCTTAGCAGAGCATAATTGCGATTCTCGACAGAAGAAATACAAGCTAATGAACAATTTTCTCATAAAAAGAACCTTATAGCAAAAGATTGGCAATTCCAAAATACGGAACCAATTAGAATAAATCAGAAAACAAGAAATTTTAAAGAATAATCAGCTCAGTATAATGTCATTTTGCTCCAAACAAATGATGGCGGGATGTACTTGTCACAACCTAACTCGTGTATTGGAATTAACTAAGATGGTTCAAATGATATGGCGGTATTAACTAAATTTTCTATCTTGTTTAATGATTTTAAGAAAATAAATTAAAGAGTAACTATACAACAACAACAAAGCCTTAATCCCACTACGTGGGGTCGGCTACATGAATCCTTTTTTCTCCATTGCGTCTTATTTAGTGTCATATTTTAATTTAGTTATAATAAATTACGATCATTTTTTATACAATAAGCCCAAGTCTGCCTTTCTTAACATAAGTTGAAATCTAAAACATCTAATCTCCTAATCGGATCATCAGATGGCCGACGTTTAATGTGATCAAACCATCTAAGACGACTCTCTCTAATTTTGCGCATCATTGGAGCTACACCAACCCTATCCCGGATATATTCAATTCGCAACCATATCCCGAATATATTCATTTAAAGAGTAACAATAAATTAATTCAAAAAGTTATAAATTTATCTTAGGTCAGGTTGTCCTGGTCTTCTGTAAATATTTCCTTTAAATGACAAATATTTTAATCATTTAATTAAACCTGAATTATTAGTTTAAAACAGCAACGAGCTAACCATAATCGGTGAATACTCATACTCTTAAACTATAATAGCACAATGAAAAGAGAATAATATTCTTGTCAATTTAAACTTTATGTAAATTGATCTAAGAGCATTTGAAGATTTGTATTATCTAATATGATCATTCAATGTAATTCTAAACATTCACCATCTTACTATATTATTTACACATCAATATCTTTTAAAACTGTATATAATCATCATAGAAGTAGGGGTGTAAACGAGCCGAACAAGAGCGAGTCATGCTCAGCCCGTGGTCCGCTCCGTTTTTATATGGGCTCCC
>NW_018165131.1:241436-245772 GCF_001263595.1 Phalaenopsis equestris | reverse complement strand
ACAAAATTAACGAGCCGAACACGAGCTTCTTAACGAGCCGAACACGAGCTTCTTAACGAGCCGAACACGAGCTTCTTAACGAGCCGAACACGAGCTTCTTAACGAGCCGAACACGAGCTTCTTAACGAGCCGAACACGAGCTGTTCGGGAACAACGAGCCGTTTTGACAGCCCTACATAGAAGTACCGTCTAAAAGTTTGCATCAATTAAGGTACTTCAATATCAATATTTTTTTTTCATTTAAGTGCATTGATACTTTAGTGTACTCCCGCTACTACCACTAAGAGGTTACTTAATTGTCAAGCATGCACATGCAAAACATTAATATAACAAATCTCATTCTTATTTTCTTTGCAAAGCATTCAGTACATAATACAATATTTGAGTTAGGATTTGATGAACATATACAATATCAGCGACATACAATTCAATATAATCAAATAAACTTAAAAAGCGAATAAATCATTTTAATTTTAGTTTTACAGTATGAATCTATCAAAACTATTAACAAAATATATCTGATTTAAAAGAATTCAAATACCACTATAAATTGAAACTACAAGTACTCACATTGCTTCCAGATGATTTTTATTTATTTTAAAGTTCTTAAATTTCTTCTACAACAGTATACCTATTATCAATTAAAAATTATTATTACTAAAAAATTAATTAAATAATTTATTATTTTATGAATTTGATACTAATATATATCTATTTAAATCCACTGCTTAACTTATGTACTACTAGTTAATTAAATAATCAATGTAATTTAAAATCTTTATTGATATAATTTAGGATTTAATTATTAAGGATGAATGGTTTACCTTGCTAGCACTGCTCCCTAAAATAAATCTTAATTTAAGTTTTATCCAAAAAAAATCATCGATCTAACTCGCTAGCACTTCTCCCTTACACACATAAATGAGTTCAAAGTCCTTGCTAGACTTCCTAACCTAAATGAACATAATTTCATATTAACATTACCTTAAAAATAACTGTTTAATCAACATAATTTAGATACATGATAGAAATTTACCTCAACTCCTTTTATTGCAGGGTCAACGATTCCTTTAGAATCCCCTTTAACGACTCATTTACTGTTGTTAATCCTTTCTTTCTACTTTACAAAAACAAAATCAATATAAATTCTTTAAATGCAATTCAATTAATATAATTAAAAATCTATATAGCATTAAGTTACCCTTCTCTTCCATTGTTTTTTTTATCGGACTACTCGCACAAGAATCAAACCCGCAAGCCACTTCTTCCCCTTTCTCGCACAATGTGAGTCTTCCTTTCTCAATTTTCTTCTTCGTGCAAAACAAAGCCGCACGAAGCTTCTTCCTACATGTGTTACAGTTGAGTCGGTTTGGCTTGATTCCCCCTCCCTTACCCGAAGTAAAGTCGCTATAGTTGAATCGGTTTAGCTTGGCTCCCCTTCCCTTACCCAAAGTAAAGTCGCTATTCTTTCGCATAGAACACCATTTCAAAGCCTCCACACATGCAACCACAGTTGTCATCTTCCTTGCCCTAGACGCAGGCGGCAACCACAGTGCTTCGAGGCTCTTCCTTCATGTCCACAAAGCCGTTCGACATTTTTTTTAATTGGTTTGGGCGCGAGCTCTCTCAAGATTCAGAACACATTCCCTCTCTCTATGACTCTCCTTCTTCTCAGTCTCCTTCTCTCATTCCTGTTCTGTTCCAACTGGTAAGAAAGATTCCTTGACTCCTAAAAATGAACCCATAGAGATGCCCTTATTCAATTATTATTATCTAAATTATTTATACATTATTATTATTATTATTAAAATTTTAGTTATTATAGTATGGGAAAAAATATAGTGAAATAGAGAAGCTGGAGGACTACCAAACCTCGTCCCTAACCACCAAAAAGAGTTGTGCTTGATGAAAATTTATTTCTTTCATTTTGCTACTTAATTATTTATATATTGTAAAACAAGGTGTTCTTATAAGTAAATAAACTTGTGCAACTCTCAATGCCCTGGCGAATGACTCTCCTTCTTCTCAGTCTCCTTCTCTCATTCAAACATTAGAAGTAGTGAAGTAAATGTTGATAAAAATTTTGGCTCCTCCATTGATCAGTACTATGTGAAAACACTTAACTAAATTGGTGTATCGTTCAAACATTAAAGGTTAGAAGTAGTGAAGTAAATGTTGATTGTTCTCAATAGCGAATTGTGAGCTCCAAATATTCAAAATGCCCCAACCTCCCTCAAAAAAGAAATATTAGAAGCATGGATGAGAGAGTTTACCCTGAGCTTCCAAGTTAAATTTTTTGATGTCAAATGATATAGTAGATAAGACAATACCCAGACAATACCCAGAAATTTCACCTCATTTCTACGAGGACTATAAGATCTAGGGTCCACAGTTTCTCATAGATGCAAATCCTAATGATTAATTATACATCTTGATTGTCATAACCCGACCAGGGCTTGGAATTAAACAAGACGGAAATGGATGGTCAGGCGGTAAAAATCAATTCTATGTTATTCTATTTTTATCACTAATAATCTTTTCAATTATTCATGAAAGAACCACAAAATAAAACAATTTAATTAATAGATAGAAAGTTTTACCTTTCCAGTTGTTATTTTCGTCTACTATACACATTTGTTCCTCTTCTATTTATCTTGTTCAAAAGCTTAAAACCTAAAAAAAAATATTTAAAGAACATAATGACTTATCTAAAGATAAGTCATGAGTAATCATGCTTCTAAACTCCAACAACCCAAGAAAAAGAAATCAATGAGCATGGTGATTTTTCATCTCTCTATAAAAAACTTGAAAAATACTAATCTTTCATATTTCTATAAAAAATCTTTGAATATACTAATGCGTGTAACAACGATCTTTACTCAATGAAAATACTCAAATCTTCTATAAAAACTTACTTTAACTTTACTTTTACTTTATATTCTTAATATACACATCTATCTGTTTGAGGACATCATCAAAACAACCTAACACTCCCCTGACCGGTATTATCTCATCGGCACAGTGGTTAGCGATCTAAACAAATAATCATCTGAGGTGGAAAGGTCATTACCTGCCTAATATTATCTAGTCGGCACAACAGTTAGTGATATACAGAACACAATTGTCTGAGGTGGTAAGTTTTATCTAGTCTCCCCTGACTGATATTCTTCTAAATGCACAACAGTTAGTGATCTAAGCATTACAATTATTTAGGGTAACAAAAAACTACACTTGCGAGTACTGGCATTCCCTGCCTGTACCATTAGGGGGTGAACTTTACCTTTTAGCATGCACATACAAGTATTTGTATATATATTATTTCATTCTTCAAAATATACATTCTTTCGAGTCATCATCATTCATCTACTAACGTGTATGTTTTGTTGTATAACTATTTATCATGCATATCTTTTATATCGTGTCCATCTTGCATATCATAAATGTCATACACATCATGCATCTCATGCATATCTATCATGCATATATTGTACATTGTTTCTATCTAACAATACGAATGATCCAACTAAACTAGAGCATACATTGAGTCAAACATACATTTTGAAATAAAAATGATTACTGAAATTTAGAAATATAATACTCACCTCAATTTTCATGCTAGATTCTCAATGTTAAGTAACTGGTTGGACATCGCAATAATTTTTTAAGTTGATCATAATAACCTATAGAACAAAAAATCAAACTTTAAGATTCAAACAATTTCCGTTAATCGAATTATTTTCTTAACGTGGGATTAACTTACCTGAATTTACGAAGTAATTCTATGATGAATTTTCACACTTGCCTCGAGCTCGCCATCTCATATAAATAACATGAAATCTGTATATACATGATTTAATCAAAACTTAACTTTCTTACCTCAACTGAATATCTCGTTATAACTAACAATTTTTTATCATGCCAAATCTTCTTCCCTCTTCTTCCAATCACCTTATTCCTCTCATATATTCATTGATTTTTCCCTAAAGATCTTAACAGAAATTCACAAGCCAATTTTGTCGCTTTCAATGCAACCTCATCTCTGTTGTGATGACCGAAAATAAAAAGGATGAATGATTTGTGGCAAAAAGTTAAAACAGAAACAGAAAGAAAAGGAATGTCTCAAATAGCTTCAGAGAGGGTTTCATACTATTAGATTTTGTTTCAAAACCCAGAAACCAAATCGATGGTTCTCTGTTGTGTGCGACCTGCTTCATTCACACTTGATGTCGTGACCGAGCGCAGAACTCGTGGTAAGAGGAAGATCAGTAGAGGCTTCTTGTGACAATACCGAGAGGTGGGAGAGTAAATCGAAGGTTCCAGAGATGCACACCCCCCC
>NW_018165131.1:236703-241417 GCF_001263595.1 Phalaenopsis equestris | reverse complement strand
CCCCCCACCCAATTCGATGCATCCTAGGCTACTAAATATTGGGTGGGTAGGTAAGTGGGAGTAGTGAAGCAGGATTAGGAAGGGATTAATGTTGAATTGAAGTTTAATTAATTTAATTAACTCAATATCTTATAAATTTTATCTCTCTCATTCCATTGATAATTTATTTATAATGATACATATCGAATTGATCAGTTTGACGAGTAACATTTTATAAAATTACTTTGGTTGAAATCTAAAGTATGTGAAATTTGAGGTATATTTTAAAACTACTAACATTTTTACCTGATTTTATAACACTGGTTATTACAATCTCTCATAAAATTTATTCATGGAAATTCATAAACTCGACACCAACTAATTATATAAAAGTTTCTTCCTTGGGGACGATCCATGTAAATATTTCACTTCAGCCACGATTATCCTTATCCCAAAAAGTAATGAGAAGGCTCACTGGCACAACTTTAGACCCATCTCTCTTACTTCTACCATTTCTAAGGTCATAAGCAAATTGCTTGTGGCTAGGTTGCAGCCGCATCTCTCTTCCATTATATTTCCTCAGTAGTCTGCCTCTATTAAAGGAAGAGATATCACTAATAATATTTTACTTGTTCACGAGATTGTTGAGGATCTAAATAAAAAAAGTAGAGGTGGAAACTTGGTTTTCAAGCTTGACATCAAAAAAGCCTTTGACACTAACAGTTGGGACTTCATTTTGGAAATCTTGCAAGCTAGAGGTTTCAATGCTACTTTTTGTATGCTTATAAAAAGATGGTTTTACAACAACTATTACAGTGTGTTGGTTAATGACAACTCATATGGATTTTTTTTCAGCACAACGGGGTATTAGGCAGGGGATCCTCTCTCACCTACTCTCTTTATCATTGCTTTCGATTATATATCTAAACTACTTAACCATTTTCAATTTCAGCATCCACATGCTCAATTCTCTCACAAGGCTAAACTCTTAGTTAGCCATTTGGCTTATGCTGATGATGTCATTTTATTTTCCAATGCTTCTAAAACTACTATCAAATCCTTAATGACACTTTTGGGTGACTTTCAAAACTGTTTTGGCTTAAATTTCAATAAAGTTAAATGCCATCTCTATTTTGGTAAATACGTTAAAACCCAACTTGCTAGCTGGGTAACCACTTACACTGGATGTCACACTGTCTCTCTTTCTATTAAATATCTTGGTGTTAATCTTCTTAAAGGTAGAAGTAGATACAAATGAATGAAGTGATTGATAAAATTAAACTTAAAATTGCGGATTTGAGGAATGTTTTTTTTCTAATGGTGGTAGGCTGACCCTCCTCAAAGAGTGTCCCTCATAGTATACCCTTGTATGCCATGCAAGTTCTTAATCCTAAAAAGAGCTCTCATAAAACTCTGGAAAAGTTGTTCAGTAAATTTCTTTGGTCCAGTGGCGGTGCAAAGAAAATATGGGCTTCTTGGAATAAGGTTTGCAAGCCTCGGAAATCTGGCGATCTTGTGAAAATTAACATGTGTAAACTTTGGTTTAAATTCAGACTGGGCAATTCTTTATGGGCTCAATTCTTGCATCAAAAATATTGTGTTAATGTTCATCCTTCCAAGGTGCAATGGAAGGTTGGGGACTCCAAAATCTGGAAGGCTATTTTAAAAGCTAGATCAGTTGCTGGGCACTTTATTTCTTGGGACTTGGGAGAGGGAAAGCTCTCTTTTTGGCATGATCAATGGAGTATGACCAACCTAATTGATTACCAACACCAATCACAGGATGATAATTTACTTGTCTCTGATTGTTCGTTTCAAGGTGATTGGGATGTTCACAAATTGAAAGCTCTGGTTGGAAGGGAGCCTGCTTTGCAATTTTCTCACATTCCTATACATGTTACTAACAAAGACACTCCTGTTTGGAAACATGATTCTATGATATCGGTTAGCAAAATGCTCTATTTCAAGTTGCATACATTCCGGGATTGGTGTTGGGGTCAATTAATTTGGAATACTCTTCTCTCCCCCTCTATTTCCTTCTTCCTATGGCGGTTTTTCCTCTCTTTGCTTCCTCTTGACTATATTATGAAATTAAAGGGTTAGAGAATGGCTTCTAAGTGTCTCCTTTGTAAAAATGCTGAAGAAGGGCATAGTCATCTTTTCTTTGAATATGATTATTCTAGGGAACTTTGGAACAAATTTGGGGAGCATTTTGGGGTTGCATGGCCTCAAGGATGCTCTATGGAGGATTATTTATTGTCTTGGAGGGCCTCTATAATATCGATATGTGCCTACTTTGCTTAAATGGCAGCCCCCTCCTTCTAGTTGGCTGAAGGTCAACATCGATTAATAGTTGGCTGAAGGTTAATGTCATTAATAGGAGGCTTAGGTGCCTACTTTGCTTAAATGGCAGCCCCCTCCTTCTAGTTGGCTGAAGGTCAACATCGATTAATAGTTGGCTGAAGGTTAATGTCATTAATAGGAGGCTTAGGTGCCTACTTTGCTTAAATGGCAGCCCCCTCCTTCTAGTTGGCTGAAGGTCAACATCGATTGAAGCTGGAATACTAAATTTTCTGGTGTTGGGGGTATTTTTAGAAATCATACCGGTTTACCCCTATGCCATTTTGCTTCACCTGTTTTAGCTGAAAGCCCTTTAGAAGCTGAATATTGAGTGGTTTTGCTGGCTTTGAGAACAGTTGTTATCTTTAAATTAACATTGCTTATTGTTGAAACTGATTCCACAGTTCTTTACGAAATGCTGATGCAGGTCTCCAAACCTCATTGGAACCTAATCTGTCCTTTTAAACGTATATGGGCCATTATATCTAAGTACCATCTAACAGTGCAAATGAGCTTTATATTTTGGGAGGGTAAATCTCCTGTTGATTGGCTTGCAAAGCATGCTGAGGCAAGGCCTTTGGTGGCTGTGAATCCCCCCACCCCTCTTTGCATTTTACTTAATGGTGACCTTTTGGATTTGCCATATGTTATAAGATTGAAGCCCCTAGTTATATGCTTTGGATGCTACACTCTATTTCTTATTACTTTGTTTTCTCTATTCTGCCTATTACTTTGTTTTCTTTATTCTGCAACTTTTTGTCATTGTGTACTCTACTTGGTTTCGGTATGCTATATGGAAACAATTACTGGATGGTGCCTTTTCTCCATTCGAGGATATAATATATGCTCAGCTTCTGTTTTTTATTGTGCCTGGAATGGCTTTTCAATCCAGTGGAGCAGATTGCTTACGAGGATTGTTCTCCATCCTTTTACAATTTTTACATTTTGGTTTCTACCCTGCTGAAATTACTGGATGGAGCTGCTCTTTTCTGAACAATGGCTGCTTGTTTTCTTTGCAGGTTTATGAGTTATATAGATTGTTGTTTTGGAGTCCTCCCCACTGTGGTTGCTCTCGACTGTTTGAAAAGGTTCTCGGTTTGCCTTCATGGAACAGTTTCTGCTTGGTCATATGCCGGTTTTGCCTGTCTTGGAGCAGGTTCTCTGTCTGTGGTTTGTAGTGCTCTTCTGGATAGTTTTTTCGAGTATGCTACAGGTTTCCTTCCTTTTGCTGAAGAGTCCTCAGGGGAGGCTGCTGCTTGGAGTTTTTGCTTTACTTTTACTGGGATTTTTTTGGATACAGATTCGTCAAATACACCTCACCTGGCTGATGAAATTTTTGTTTAGGGTATACTTTATTTTGGGTTACATTTTGTGTTTTGGGGTATACTTGTGCATATTGTTTTCTCTTTCTTCTTCTGCATGGAGTTATAATGTGGGAGGTGGAACCCCTAGGGGTGTGTTTCATGCTACCTTTTTCTTCTTAGCTTCAAGGATCCACCTCCCATCCCAGTTTTGTAATTATTTCTTCTATCAATAAATTCGGAGCCGAATAATGCTCCCTCCCCAAAAACATACATATATTTATCTGTATGTGTGTGTGCCGCGTTCTGCGACTTGTTGGTTGGCATCTACGTGTCAGTTGTAAGATCCCACAGGTCGGGGGTTCAAATCTACCTATGTGCGGTTAAGTCGAGTGATTAGACACGTGAGATTAGTTGGGGCTCGTATCATAGCCTACAACCAATTTTTATAAAAAACAAATACATAGATACATGCATGCATGCATGCATGCATACATAGATACATACATGCATTCATACATGCATCCATGCATCCATACATACATCCATACATGCATGCATGCATGTGCGCGCGCGCGCGCACGCACACACACATACATACATACATACACGTGGGTTGAGTGACATAAGAGACGTCGGGCGTAGCGTTAGGGTGGAGTCAAGTTGAAGAGGAAGGAGTACTACATACATACATACATACATACATATAGGTGGGTTAAGCGACATGAAAGATGTCGAGCATAGCGTTAGGGTGGAGTTAAGTTGAAGAGGAAGGAGCTCTGTTAATCTTTGAGCATTTCGGTGGGAAGAGAAGTGGTGGGAGTAAGGAAGGAACTAGCACACTAGCCTACCAGTGAAGAGAATGAGGAAGAAGCGTCGTTAAGGAAGGAGATCTCGTGCGCTATCAAGCAGAGGAAGCTCGGGAGGAAAAAAGGCTCGTGCGAGAGAGCCTACTCTCGTGCGATTTGATTCTCGCAAAGGGAGGAAGGAAGACGAAGCTTCATACAGCATAAGGCTCAACAAAGAGGATTTATGAGGTAAGAAATTTAATAAGAATTTTATACTTATAATAGATTATATATATATATATATAT
>NW_018165131.1:235839-236190 GCF_001263595.1 Phalaenopsis equestris | reverse complement strand
TAGCATGTCAGATGTTTTTTTTGTTTTAAAAAAAAGCTTAACTGACATTCATATTATTATTATTTTTCTTGTATTGTTGTAGTGTAGAAGAATAAGTATTCGTTGGCTCTTTAGCTCACAGTTATTTTAACTAACTTTTCATATTCAATTAAATTATTAAAAGATGAGCTATAAACGAGAAAACATTTACAGAAGATAAACATCTATCAACAAGGTAATTATAAATTATATCGTTTTAATTTAATTTTTAGTTGCTTTTTCACCGTTAAATTGTGAGTTAATATAGAAAATTTAATTCACCCGTCTGACCGTCTATGCCCGCCTTGATTAATTCCAAGCCCCGGGTCAGGT
>NW_018165131.1:224742-235739 GCF_001263595.1 Phalaenopsis equestris | reverse complement strand
GATATCAATCAATTCACAGACATAAGCAACAAAGATTTCAACACTATTTGTATATATGGAAACAAGCGATCGACCACATCTTGTACAAAACTGACCAATGGTATGTATAAGAATGTGCTTACTTTAGATTGGAGGAGCAAGGAAGCAATCACTCCTATAAAGGATCAAGGCCAATGTGTTGAGAATTAATCCATACAAAGAGTTCCAAGTTGTAAATAGCAAACTGGTTGCGCGGTGAAAGCAAAATTGGACAATAAGGAAAACTTCGTAGGACTGGTTGTGCAAGCGATAAAGTATAATTGGACGTGCCACATCCCCATCCCCACCCCCACCCATTTGACCCCATTCCATAATTTACACATGTATCCAATCTATATGCTCAGCTTAGACCTAAAGAAACGTAAGATAATCGTCCTCTTAATCTATAAAGGATAGTATTGGAATCAATTTTAAATAATTTAGAACACTTTTCCAATAAAGATTATTGAATTTTCATAAAGTGGTTTCTCTAATCAATATGATTAGTTTTAATATCAACATCTAGTTAGTATAAACCAATCTCAATTTATCCTCAGTAAAATAAACTATTCAAACTCTAGTCACATTTACAATCAATTTTAGGTAAAAATTCATTTATAATTGAGCTAATTGTTAAAATCTTACTTGACTTAGGAAATATACTATCCAAAGTTGTTATAAACGATTCAACAATCTTAGAAATAAATTTTAACCAATCCAAGTTTTAACTTAACATTTAGTAGGTGGGTCTAATTACTTTATTTTTCATAAGTTCAAGTAGATCTTCTACTTCTACTAACATTTCTTTGTTGTAATATACCTCACATTTATCTGATAAGAGTTCTAACAAAGTTTAGTCTGTCTTCCCACTTTTTTGGCATGTTATATTTTTTTAGAGAGATGTTGTTTCTAAGTTATAGTCAAACATTTTAATTAGAAAGTCTGCAAACTTTTTCTTCTTATCTAGTTATTCATTCTCTAGAAATTTTTTTATCTTTCATTCTTAGTATCTATATTTTTTTTTTACTGCTAAGACCAAATTTGTTATTTAAGCTCATATGTTTGAGTTAAATAATTAATAGGCTTGATCGTTTAACTCTCATATTGATATACACTTACATATCACCTTTAAGTTAGCACCATAATTAACTAAATGATTCTAGCCTCTAGATTTAAGACTAATAGTGACTATGACCATCATTATTATGTAATGGTGCATGTGTTGATAAGAATGAATCTATCATATCTAGCTCCAAAATTAAGCATTTAACTTTAAACAATTTTTGAAATAAAATTAACTATTTAAATCATATATTTTATATATATTTAAATTTTCAATTCATTCATAAATTAATATATATCTATTTATATTTTAGAAAGAAATTTAGATTATACTTTCATAATTATCCAATTTATTTTTAAACATAAGTTTCAAAATCCAAAATGTTGTGCTGATGTGGATTATTATAAACTTTATTTCTAGTGAATTTATATGTTTTAACATGTTATTGTTATTATTTATTGAATATTGGTTTTAATTGTTTAATGATTAGAATTTTAAATTAATTTTTCTATGAAATTACAAATGCACCAAAACAATTTACCATGATCCATATAAAAATTAAATGTATTTAATATTCATTTTAGGATGTTGTCCTAATTATTTTTTTATTCTAGTTTGATTAATATCATATTTATAATTAATGATATTTAGTTATTTTATCTATTTTAATAACATTTATTTTATTCATGTTTGTACTTTAGATTTATTTTTATAATTTTCTACGATGGATTATGTATTGTTAAGATTTTACATACTTTAATTATAAAATTTTATATTTACTACTTTTTTTTTAATTTATTAAAATATATTAAAAAATTTATATAATAAACAAATCTAATTATACATGCCTTTAGACTCGACAACTTCCGGTTGGGTTCCATAATGGAGTTTGGGCTTCGTTGTGATGTGATAACATTCTGGTGACTAAGTGCTTATGCTAGAAGCTCCACCATTCTACATAGGTATATGAAAGGAATTGCATCCGAATGGATATATGCCATGTGTTTCTAACACGTGTAAATGATTGACATCTGTTCTTCATCCCAAACTCACTAGGTGATGAGAACAATATAATAAGTTGCCCTTGGTTAGAGCAATCCAAGCATAAAAATGAAAATCCAAATCAGTTAAAACTTCTAAGAAGCTCAACCTAACCTATTCTATAGCTAGATTACTCTATGCCCCAATTTCACTTTACAAAAGACCAACACCAAGAGCCTTAATCCTAAGTTTTAGGCATACGGTGTAATGTAGAGGTGTTCCATGCAATTGATTGGCTCTAGATAATCATTTACCTTTTGCGAAAGGTCCTAGATTTCTATTTGTAGCTAGGGAGGCTTAGATGGAATGTTTGATAACACTTGAATGAGATGTCATCGGAGTTGGTCTAAGAGCTACATAAAGAGTTCAACTGAATATGGGGAATTAAAAGAAAACCTTAGGAAGCTCTTTTATAGAATTTGAACATTCGATAAGGGGATTTATGCAGTTGGTATGGAGAATCCAGTGTGTCTTATGTTAGCACACCTGATTTAGTGAAAAAATTAGGGAAAATTAGTGGTTTTGAAGCACTTTAAGACACTTACAGAAGGCTCTTTGAGCTCGCTTAGGGCTTCTCCAGAGTTTTGGTTTGATAATTTGAGGGTTTTCCTCTTTTTCTCAAATTGGTATGAGCGTGTCTTTGTCCTTCATTTTCCTTACGATTAGGGTATGGCGAATATAATGAGGTGTTAACTTGGGCTATTATGTGTGACCCAATAAGGGCTTGCCATCTGTCCATTTAGTTGAAAAAGTAGATCGTGGCTCTTAATTCATTCTTATTGTGTTTGATTCCTTATGCTTTAAGTTCACTAGGTTTAGGTATGGGTTAGGCTAGTTCACGACACCTAAGATTTGGGTTGAGTTGGAGCAACTAGATTGTTTAGAGCTTTGAATGTACTTAGGGTTTAAATTATCTTAGATTTAAGCTTTTATTTTGGGTTTGGTCTTAAGTCTTGTTTAAGTTAGTTTAGGTTTTAGTTTCAGTTTATTTAGTTATGGTTATTATAAGTTTAAGTTTATTTTAAGTTCATGTAGAATTATACTTTTTTTAGATTTAGTTCTCCTTACTGTGTTTGATTTAGGTACAAGTTCTATTAGTTTTGAATAATGAGATAAGCTTAGGTTTTTATTGTTTAAAATTATGTCATATTTCTTTGTTTAGATTTAAGTTTAATTAAGTAGCTAATTAAAGATTGGATTTAATACTAGCTTATGTTAAAGATTCGTTATAATGAGTTTCTGTGTTGTTTAAATTTTAATTTATTTCAATTATGAATTTATTTAGTTAGTTTAAGTTTTGGGTTAAGTGATTACATTAAGCTTTTTGCTTTAAGAGTTAATTTATTTAATATTAGTTGTAATGTTCAGCTATTTTTTTATTTAAATTTATGTTTGATTAAATATTTTTTAAAATTCAAATTGAGAGTTTTTTTAAGTTTTAAATAAGGACTTATTTGAATATATCATGATTCTATGTATGCTTGATTAAGAAGTTGTTTAGTATTTCAATATTAGATACTGTTTCAAGTTTGATTGACTTAATATTTTATTTGCTTATTGATTTAGATTTCACTTAAATTAAAATTATGTTCATTTAGTTACATGCATCTTAGTTTTGCTTTTCTTTTAATTTTTTTAGATTTCTTATAATTTTGGAATTTAATTAAGTGTGATTTTGTTAATTTTGACTTATGGCTTATTGATTTTTATTTGGGTTTTGCTCAATTATGGTTTTTTAGGTGATATAAATGTATTAAAGTATTTTTAAACCAAAGAAGCAAACCAAGAGGTCCATAGGTTTCTAAAGCCTTCAGTGGGATCCCTAAGTTCAATGTATCCTTAGTTTAATGACTTAGGAAGTGATCAACCCAACCTTAATCGCACTTAATTAAAGATAAATTAAGTTCATTTTTAACTAAGGAGAGTAAAGATATTAGTTTGGCTCTACATTGGTTCTAGACATCAACTAGTCCTCCAAGACAGCCAATTAAAGAGTATTTAAGCTAGATCTTTGGCTCTAAGATTGAGCTGGGAAGGGAGAGATAAAAACTTCATCAAAAATGAGGTCGATGAAATAGTAGTGCTTTCCTTTTTTATTTTCATAATTAAAAATTTAACAAAATTTGTCGTTATAGATGTGTAGACCCTACTAACAAGACTTAGATTATCTCATTAAACATAAAGAAACTAAAGAATTGAGTGGTAGAAGGAAAAAAGAAATAAGATAGAGAAGTTTTTAGAGTGTGAATTTTTAAGATTGTAGTACCATCATAAAATGCCCATAAATAACCATTGAGAACATTGAATTATGTTTATATTTTTCATTGCAATAAGTTTTCACTTCAATGTAATTTGTTGCATAATTTTTGAAAATTTTATTGTACTAATTAAAAATGTTTTAAATTTAGAAAATATTATTTTGGATGGAATTCAAGCATCTAATGTGAATAAGAAGTAAATAAGAGGTCTTTTGGCCATAATATGCATTTTCAGTAGGCTCTAGGTTATCTTATAGGCTAAGGGTTAGACTTGGGCACCTAGGCACTAGTGTGGGCACCTAAGCTCTATCGTGGGAACCTAAGCTCAATTTTTTGGCTCTTGGGCAACAAACATGGCGGACCAGTGCTTGGTATTAATCTCCCAAAATTGAATGATCAAGAAACATAAATTGGCACCAAAGCACCCAAAAGAAGCAATACCAAGTCCATAAATGGAAAGCATAATGATTACGAGTTAAACCTTAGCATCTAGGCTCCACGAAACTGCCTTAGAAATATTTGAGCATACTTTATTCAATTCCTTATTTTTTTTGCAGTATATTATAGTCAACTTATTTTATGGACTTCCTAAAGTGAATTTATGACTTTTTCAGTATCCCTAAGAAGGTTTTGGAGACATTTTCCTAGGGTCAAGTAGCTAGTCCATTATCAGAACTTAAGTAGGAAAATTCAGAGGTATGTATGATGAGATTAATGAGAGTTTTTTTATGAAGAATTAGTTGCAATTGTTGAATAAACTATTCCTTAGCATGCTAACATTGTTAATTTATATTGTTAGTCGTATTATTCCTTATGATCTGTTATATCCCCAAAGGAAGAAGTATATACTAATGCCTGATTTTATTTTTAGAATGAACCTTATCAATTTAGCAAATGCAAGGATCAAATTATTAGGGGATTTGTTCATTTAAAGGAGTGAAAACATCATTAGAATATGTCAGACTCTGAATTTGTAGGGTGCTTTGAAGATTTTAAAAACGCATCTAAGATGTTTTAGTTAAAATTTATTGATCTGCACTATTTAACCATATTAATGATTATGTAAAAAAAAGTGATTTATGTCAATGGGTAGACAATATTTTAAAAATAAATGAAATGTCCTTAAATTATATTTTGAAGTTAAAATATTGGATTTTTGGGTATGAATTTTATGGAATCATTTATATCATCTAAGAAGTTAATTTTAGAGCAAGGTATCTGAAATCATGGGGGAAGTGTTGAGGGATTAATTGTTAGGATAAAGTTGAGGAAGTTATGCTATGAAATTAGATTTGTTGTACCTTTCGTTCGGGAGTTCTGTACCAACACTAAAGAATAAAAGGATGAAAAATTTCTTGTTAGGGGAAAGCAAGTCCATTGTGATTGCTCTAACATTATCTCTTTTTTCAAGCTTCCCTACATTCCTACTAATGCTTATTCATGTTTTCTTATTCTTGAGTTTGATTAATAAGAAATTATCAATTTTTTTGACAAATTCACACACCTAGTGGTGAATGTGGGATAATGAAATTAATAATTTTCTAGCTTCTACTTTGAATACTGGTTTGTCCCTACTTTATTTTTGCCAAACTCATGCCCTATACTAACATAACTGAGTCACTAAGGAACAATCGCTCCTTAATTGTTATATTTAAAAGGAAGAATATAAAAATATGGAGGCTACGACCAATCTTTCTATGATGAGCATGGTTAGAGAGGTTGACTTTTGGTCTGGGCCTCCCGTCCTTGATTTATGTCTTATGTATTCAACCGTTCACCTTTTGTCTATGTTGTAGAAGTTACAAACATTGATAAAAGATATGTTGATTATGTAGTGGCGGTAGCAAGATTTGGGCTAGTAAACTGATCATTGAATGAATCAACACCAATAATATCATAATTATTAGGTGCAGTTCAACTCAGCATTAGTGGATATATTTCGTCACTGCCAATTGTATGTAAGGCTTGATGTTGTATAGTTTCTCATCACCCAACAATTCTGATGTTATGAGGATTTTGTCCCATTGATGAAGGAGGAGGGTGATTATGATGATGATGAGGAGGAGGAAGATGATGAAGATAGTGATTTCTTTTGTGCTTTAAGCTTTTTTCTATACTGCAACATTATTTATGTTTTTTTGTTTTTTTAGTTATAGTACATCTTCATTTTTTTCATTCTTCAGTTGTCTACAACATATTTTATAAGCTATTTTCAATATCATTTAATGTAATAAGAAAATAATTTTTTTAGGGGTTTGGAGGGGAGTGGGAGGGGGGATGTCAAAATTGTCCTTAAGCAATTATCGATATGTAAATTATAAAATTCAGAATAATGGGTAGCTTTGACTTAAGTTCATTGTAATTTAAAAAAAATAAAGAAACTAATTAAAAGTGTCTACTATTTATTAAATATTGAATTAAATTTTAACTTAATAATAATTAAGCTCTTAATAAATTTAATAATCCCTTTAATGTAAATATTCTTAAACATTTAAGTTTAATAGACTAAGAAGTAAATTTGAGTAATCCTATGTATAAAAAATTAATAATTATCAATCAAAATAACTTAGTAATGGTAACTAGAATGCGTAAATAAAAATTTGAAAATAACAAATTGTCTTAAGAGCAAAAGGATTGATATTTAAAATTAATAAAATGAGCTTAACCAAGTATAAAATCCCTCAAGGGAAAATAAAGAATGAAAAAAAAATGATAAATAAGAAGAGGCTCAAAGATGAAAATCCATGAGAATTTAAGAATAAGATTGAGGTTAAGTTTAAAAATAAAAACTTCCTTGGTTATAAAATTTAGGGTATTGAATTTTAAATAAAAAAAAATCTAGATTGACAATATTTGGTTGATAAGTATAAAGGGATTCATGTATATAATGGTTAATTAAATTTATTTTAGTAAAAAATATTTTAGGAAATTTGAGAATAATTGCATTTAGAAAAAAATTAAAATAAGTAATGTTATGATATTATTATTTGATAATAATAGAAATGTTTAATGAATACTTATGCACTTTGATTTGATATGTTTTTTATATTATCAAAGAATAATGCAATCATAAGATAAGAGCTACCATGAAAAATTCAATTTTATATTTAGTTATGGAATTATTTAAGGGCAAGTAATGTATAGGTTTGAGAGAAATTAATATGTATGAAAATGTGATGTTATATTACAATATTTTTATTACACTTCTTTTTCATTTTTTGTGAATTTTTTGGGTATATATTTTGTATTTATATAGTATATAGGGACAAAGTTAGTGTTTAGAAGAAATTGAATAAAGGACTAATGCTCAAGCACCCAATGGAAATGTGCTAGAACAGAGCATTGTAATGGTACATACCGGGTGCCTCAGTGCCTGAAGAAGAAAATTTCTAGCCAACAGCTCGAGAGCAGAACCCTGCGGTGCTAGAATCCAAAACTCCAATGATAAAGCCAAGTATCGCATCACCCACAAACCCAGCATTGTCGTGCCCAAAGCACTTAAATGATGATTTGGATTCAAGGAGCTTGGTGCTTGATCCCATCACTAACGCACCCATTAATAGTGCTCTGACACTACACCATTTACGCTATGGCACTCCCCACAGACATAGGGTGGTTTTGTAGTTTGGTGACAGTTTAGCCAAATGGAGGATGAAAAGCTCAAAAATTTACAATGAGAGATGGACTAGATATCCATCTAAAAGCTCATAATGAGTGAACAATTAGTGATATGTGTAGGAGGGAAGTGACACCCAGTGATAGAGAGCGAGAGTATGTTCAATTATTTGTGTGTGACTGAGAGAGTGGGTGTTGTAATTAAGCAAGGAAATCTCTAGTGATGATCAAGCCTTGAGAACTTCATCTGGCTAGTATTTCATTTCTTTATCTTTCATACTTTTGTTTTATATTTTCAATGAAAGTCATGTTTTTATTTAAAATCATGAGTAAGTTTTTTGCTCCTTTAGATTCAAATTTTGTACAATCTAAGGGAATTCATGCCAGATTTTTTAAAATTTAAAATGATTTTATGTTGTTATCTTATCCCTTGATGTGTAGTTTACTTTCTTTTTGGCTACTTGAAAGAAGAAAATCAATTTTGATCTAGGATTGTCAGAAGAAGAGTAGAAGAAAAAATAGGTTAAAATATAATTTATTGTGGTAAAAGGAATATTACCAAAAAAAGATTATAATCTTTATGGGGATTAGGGAATTCTAAGAGTTCTTATAGAGTTAAGGAAACCTAACTATATATTGGAACACTGATGCTTGTTATATCTAGGAAAAGAGTAAGAAGTAATAAACCCTAACTGACAATTGTAATAGAAGAATCATTTGGAAGAACTTAGAATTAATGGAGCCAGTTTAGGAATATATTGAAACTAGTAGAAAACTTTTCTTTGTTATTTCTAGATTTAAAATTTAAAATTAAGATCTTAGACACTTTTAAAACCATAAAAACTTACAACTTATTGGATTAAGTGTTGGATTAGTAAACTAGTAATTATACCTCTTTGAGATAACTTGTTCCTCGTGAGATTGATAAATTGGACTCATAATATGCATTCTACTTGATTGTCAAATACACTTACGTCATAATGTGTGCATCACCGCATATCAACTAAGTGACCGTGTCATCTTGTGTGTGCATATAATTTTGTTCAAGTATTTGACATTGTTAATAAAGATTACATGATAATATTAATACTATATTTATGGATTAATACTTTAAAATTTTCTCTTCTATTTTACATATTTCAATTTATTTGTTGGCCTAACCTCTTTTACGGATATCTCCATAATGAATCTTTTATGCCAACAAATAAATGTATATTCATATGACAAAGTGGCCTAATGGAGTAGCACAGAAGAACATGGGGATGGGGGTATTATGTAATTATGCCGAGACTACAGTGTATAAGATTGCTTTTACACCATATATAAACGGGGATACATGAGTACTGCAAATGAAGCTAATAATCCTTACACTTTTATCACATTAAGAGCACACTAATTTGTAGTGAATCAACGCCAATGCAATTTATTCTCTATTTTATACAATTCTGGTTGAAGGAATCACCCCTAACTCTCCTAAAGTAGCCCATAAAACATAGAATAGTTAGGATTTTTTAGAAACTACCTAGTTATCATCATTAATGACCACTTATATAATTATGAAACCCCCAACGAATGATAACTTTGTTTATCTAAAATATTTCTTAGCTGAACAAGAACAAATTATAAATTTATTTTTATAATAAACAAATACAACAATAGAATGACAAGATGCAACCATATAGTGCCATCATATTGTCATTAATAATGTTCAAATGAAACTAGCTCAAATTGCTCAATATTTGTCCCATAAGAAACCTAACATGCTCCTAACCTAATTAGATCTTAATCCATAAGAAAATATGAAGGCATCATTGTGAATAGAAAAACCGATGGGTTAGAAGAAGCTTAAACCAAAGGAGGAAGTACTTTGAAAGGAGTACAATGTATAAAAATATCATGTGGAAAATGTGGATGTGAACCTAAGTATGATCAATGTAGACAAATACTTTAAATGGTTTTTAATCTTGAGTGCATCTAGAAATTTTTTCTTTGTGTGTATCAAGGAAGCAACTCAATAGGATGCGATCATGACCTTGGAGCACATTAAGAAATTGGATAAAGCATAAGAGATTATCAATAAGTCACTCAAATACCTCATATAATGTAGGGCTGAGCCTAGTCCATGTATTAGAGAGATTTCAAAATTTAAATGAAATGTACTTAAAAATCATCTAAAATTAACTACTTATCGGCATCAGGCATGCTACTTGGGAAGCAACCTAACATGAGTCAAGCTGAGGATGCTTAAACCATGTTTTAGATGGAAGGTAACCCAAACTATCCTATTTTATAATCTTATTATTTTTTTTTTCTTATTTTATTTTGATAGTTGAATAATATTTTTATCATGTTAGCAAGAAAATGAAGATGAAGGTGAGAGTAGTGCAAGCATATTCAAACATACACCAAAAAAAATAAAAAGAGTTGCTTCGCCTCATTGGGAAGTTCTGTTCCCCTTTCACATTTCATATTTTTCAAATTTAGTACTATTTGTTGATTTTCATGTATTTAGTACAATGAAAGGTTTATGTGTATGTGTGTGCGCGTGAATAAACCTTTCTATTTTAAAAATCTCTCTAATATATAGGACTAAGCCTAGTGCATATATGAGAGAGATTTCAAATTTTAAATCAAATGTACTTAAAAATCATCTAAAAGTAACTACCTATCAGTGTCAGGCACGTTACTTGGGAAGCAACCTATCATGAGTCAAGTTGAGGATGCTAAAACCAATTCCTGGGTGGAAGGCAACCCAATTATTCTAATTTTATACTCTTATTATTTTTTATTTTTCTTATTTTATTTTTATAGTTTAATAATAATTTTATCATTTTAAGAAGAAAATTATGATGAAGGTGGGAGTAGTGCAAGCATATTCAAACATACACCAAAAAATTAAAAAATAAAAAGAGTAGTTTCGCCTCGTTGGGAAGTTCCGTTCCCCTTTCACATTTCATATTTTTTATATTAGTACTATTTGCTAATTTTCATGCATTTAGTAC
>NW_018165131.1:206313-224642 GCF_001263595.1 Phalaenopsis equestris | reverse complement strand
AAATAAATATGAAAATTTAATACTTAAATAATGAATAATTAAAATAATAAATTTATTAAATTTTACACCCATATTTACTGTAGGTTCAAATTTTAAAAGGGTCGAAGTTAAGATAAATATAAGAACAAATTAATCGTACTCAAGGTGAGTACTTGTATTTTTAAACTATAGTAATAATTTGTTTCTTCTCAAATATGTTTGCAGTTGATGATATTTGTGGATGATTTATTCTAATTGAGATATTCTTTTCTTTATTTGTCATATTATTGTGAATGTCATAGTTATTCACTCATGCAATTTAGTGTAAATTTTATATAGTATTATTAAATGTGATGAGCACATATTTATGTTGACTGTTTGTATGTGCATGACTGACAATGATAGAACACCCATTGATGGTAGTGGGGAAGCACTAATGTACCTGAACACGTAAATAGAAAAGAATATTGACAATAATGTGTCTTAATTAACACAAATTTTTAAATGGTGTTTCTTATAATGGTTGTATAATTATGAAATGATATTAATATGATAATGATATAAATCCCTACAAATAACATCTTAAATATTTACATTGATTTATAAATAAGCTTAACTCACATGCATATTATTATTTTTTTCCTTGTATTACTTTAGTTTAGAAGTATGAATGTTCACTGACTCTTTAGCTCACAGTTATTTTAACTAACTTTTCATGTTCAATTAAATTATTAAAAGATGAGCTATAAACGAGAAAACATTTACAGAAGATAAACATCTATCAACAAGGTAATTATAAATTATATCGTTTTAATTTAATTTTTAGTTGCTTTTTCACCGTTAAATTAAGTGGTGAGTTAATATAAAAAATTTAATTCCCCCGTGTGACCGTCTATGCCCGCCTTGATTAATTCCAAGCCCCGGGTCAGGTCATAACAACCTCTTCCTGAGTTAGCATTTGATATGAATCTCCGAGCAGGATTAGGGCAATTTCTCCTCTACATTTAGAACAAGTTGTGGTGCATACCTTGATAGCATAGTGAACTCTGCTTCGTACTACATAGCTGATCGAACATTTTGCACCAACCTAATTAATTTATCTTGCATATGTCTCTTAACCGACAGTGGTACAAATCCATCTCTACAGATTCTCACAAAATTGTCCCACTGCACCAAGTTGCTACTTCTACCTCTAAACTTCTCATGTATCTACTTAGCCACCATCTTTTAGTTTTCACTTCAAAAGCAAAAGTGGTCAGTGCAACTCTCCTCTCTGATGAACAATACAATCCATCTAAAATCTTCTTCAATTTCAATAGTCAGTTTTCAGCTTCCACTAGCCCTCCTACTCCATCAAATAAATAAGGTCTCATATGCTGAAATAGTTTCAAGTATTTTTCCATTGGTACCCGTCCACTGCTACTAGTTTGAGATTGAGAATTCATAATAAACTAAGTCACGGTATTCATCATATCAGAAAATACATCAGCCCTAACGATGACATTCTAGAATATATCAGATTCTACATTATCATCTCTAACCTCTCCCTCATGATCATCCATAATTTTGAAATAACAACCATATAATTTATTAAACTCGATTAAAATTTTTAATTTCTATTATTTATAACTTAATTCAATCATCATATTGACTCTTTCAATAAGATTCATGTTATTTAATCTAAATCTCCTGCTCTTATCCCATTTTTATCATGACATAGCCCAAGGCTTGGAATTAATCAAGACGAGAATAGACGTTTGGACGATGATAATCAATTCTATACTACTTTATTTATATCACTAATAGTTCAAATATTTATGAAAAAGCCATTAAAGAAAATAATTTAATTAAGTAGAAATTTTTTATATTCTCGGTTGTTGTTCACACCTCTTATATACATTTCCTAATTTAATTAAGTAAAAAGTTTTTACCTTCTAGTTGTTTTTCTCACCTCTTATATATATTTGCTTATCTTCTATTCATTTTGTTCGAAAGCTTATAAACTAAAAATATATATTGAAAGAATATAATGAGTTATATAACCAGAACTAATCACACTTTTATAATAAAACAACCTCAGGGAAAAAAAATCAATATTCATGTTGATTTTTTCAGATCTCTATAGGAAATCTTAGAATATGCTAATCTTTCAAATTTATATAAGAAATCTATTAATACTCCCAAGATCATAATCGTATACTCCGCCTCTATTGTTGACCTCACTACTATAGACTATTTTTTGTTCTTCTAAGAGACCATGTTGCTCCCTAGAAACATGCGGTATCATGAGGTGGATTTTCTGTCATCTGCACAACTCGCTTAATGTCTACATGCCCATTCTTCATGAAGATCATCCTCTTCACTGGTGCACTCTTCACGTACCTCAAAATCTGATACATTACACCCATAAGACCCTTCTTTGGATCATGCATGTGCGGCTCACCACGCTCACTTCAAAAGAGATGTCAAGTTAAGTGTGACAGATAAATCCAACGACCCATCAAGCTCTGGTCCCTCTTACGATCAACCAGTTCTTCTGCCTCTGCACTCAACTTGATCTTCTGGTCAATTGAAGAGACTTCAGGTTTGCACCACAGCATGCATGTTTCGTTGAAGAGATCTAGTACATACTTTCTCTAGGACAAGATCATCTCCTCTGGTCCACGTGGCACTTCAATCACAAGAAAGTATTTGTGTTGTCCAAGATCTTTCGCCTTAAATTTATTGCCCAATCTAACATTTAATTGGGCAATCTGTGGCTCATCATCACTGATGAAAATGATGTCATTATCATACAAAGCAAGGATAATGATGTAACATTTATTTTATCAAAAGAACACTGTATGGTCAACATTGATTTGTTGATATCTCATGTCCACCATAGTCATTCTAAACTTGTCAAATCAAGCTTGAGGAGACTACTTCAAGCTATACAATGACTTTCAAAGCCTACAAACTTATCCCACTGTCTGGATTGTATTGAATCCTGGCGGTATCACCACATATACCTCTTTTAGTAACTCACCATGAAGAAATGCTTTTCACATCAAGTTGGTGTAATCTCAACCCACCATTCACTACCAGAGAAACAAGTGACCTCACCGTGCTCATCTTTGCTACCGGTGCACAGGTTTCGTCGTATTCAATGTCATATGTTTGAATTTACTTTTTTGCCACTGGGGCATTGTACACTCCACATTCTATTTTGGAGTTTGTTTCATTATGAAGATCTACTTGCACCTGACTCTCTTTTTCCCCGTTGGTAGTGCACTATTTCCTATGTTCCGTTTTTATTGAGAGCCCCAAGCTCTTCATGCATAGTCGCTTATCATTTGGGATCCTCCTTAACAACCTGCCAACACTTTGATATAGAGATGGTGCCAAGGATGCAATGAATGCTCCATATAAAGGTGATATGTTAGAATATGAAATAAAGTTAGCAATGGCATGTTCCCACCCATACCGATCAGGAGGATATCCCGCATTGCTGCAAGAGGTTCTCCTTAAAGTTGTGGGGTTAGGAGAAGAGGGAGGAGGAATCATACTTGGGGATTCTGAGTCGGAGGTAGATAGTGTTGGTGTTACAAAGTTGGGGAAGACCTCTACAAGGGACTTACTGACAAATGTCGCACTGCAGGAACTGTTCCCTTATTTTGCTTCATTCTCCGTATTACACCCTTAACTGACATTCAGCCTGAATCCCACCACCTCTGAGATCATTTTCCTCATTTTCTAGTTCCTCAGCTGATTCATCTCACATCACAGGACAAAACATTGCTCCCATGTGTACTACACTCTCACCATTTCTACTCGCCCCCCTTACCTCATATCACTAGTATCTTATGAGTCACTAAAGGGTAAGATCACCTCCTGAGTTTAGTACCGTTCAAATTCTCAAAATGACACATCTATGCTTACAAACAGTCTATTCTCTATCGGGCTCCAGTAAACATACTTTTTTGTGTAACAGAATAACCTACGAATGTAAATTTCACATCTCAGGGATCCGGCTTCCCAAAACAAACACCTTCAATGAAGGGATCCCACTATTATCTCGTTCCAACATCAGATAAAGAAACTTTCAATCAAACACCTTGGAGAGTATCCTATAGATAAATTGAGCAGTTGTCAAACCCGATTGCCCCCATAAAGGTTTTGGGACATTCATTGCAATCATTATGCTTCGGGCTACCTCTAGAAGGTATCTATGTTTCCTCTCTGCTACTCTGTTTTGGGTCAGTGTATATGAAAATGTTATTTGATATTGTATCCCTTGAGCTGACAAGTATTCCTCAAATATTTTATTGCTATACTATATCTCATTATTAGACCTCAATGCATTGTCTATTGCGCCATAGTGAGTCTATATTGTCTTATAGAAATCTTTAAAGCAAGCAAACATATCACCCTTATTTTTCATCAAATGTAACCAAGTAACACGAGAAAAACAATCAATAAATGTGATAAAATAACGATAATCATGCATAGAACTTGTAGAGCAATGTCCTCAAACATCAGAATGTATCGAGTCAATGACACCAGAACTTCTATTCCAAGAACTGATATAGAGCTTCTAATAAGTTTTTCAAACTCACAAGCCTCACAAAATTTTTTTTTATTTATTTACATTCATATAAAGAAGAATACAACCGACTCAATAAACTAAAAGAACATCTCATGCATCTGTGTGTAGCAGCAGCAAATCCTCTACACTCCCATGTTCTCCCACTCCAACACTCTATACCATAGATGTCAAAGCAGAGTTCATCCCCTCTCGGTCAAAGTACCAGAGTCCACTATGCTACAGTCTAATCCCAAGTGTCCGACCCGTTCCTTTCTCTTGGAATGTCACCTTAGGGATATATAAAAAAAATAACATATTTTAATTAGAGAATAATGACATTAATAGGAAAAAATTCACTGGAATAAAACATGCAAAACATTGAACAAAGTCATATAATTGACATCCCTTACTATACCCTTACCAACTACAAGTTATGTTGTACCATCAACAGCATATATGTTCACTAGCAATACTAGAGTATAGGAAAAAAACTCTCTAGCAGTACCTATCACATGTGCAAATGCACCAAAATTTACTATCTATTCTGATGATCTTGTAGTGGAAATAGAGGCAAGAGCATGTATAACATAATTACCTTTGTCAGAGTGAGCATATGCGGAAACGTTACCCCTTAATGATGATTGGTTAAAAACATCCTCAATCGCATCTCCTGCTGCTTTCGGTTTCCTCTTGAACAAATCCAGACACTCGCGATCCTTATTGTTAAAAACCACACCTATCTCTCCCTCCTCTGCTACCATCAAAATTGTCTGGTAGCCTCCTTTTCCACCTTGTCGACCACCACCCTGTCCATATCCTCCCATCTCTCTCTTTTTATGTGGCCTAGGTCAAGTCTTACTCAAATGTCCAACTTCACCACAATTGTAGCACTTGCGAGTCTCCCCCTGGAAACCTATCATACCTGAGCTCGAGGCAGCCAAAGCTGATCGTGCACCAAATTGGCTCATAGTGTTGCTTCATGTGACTCTAGTCCTGTATCACCACAACAACGACCTCATCCTGTGAAGCGATAGTTGCCTGAGATAGGAGGACTGATCTCCTCTGATCAAAAGTAAGGCTTATATGGGTCAGAAACTTCATATTCCTCATCTATGTAAAGATCTCTCATTTCTTGCACTCTGAATCGCCACAGCTCGACATTAGTTAGAAGTGATCAAGAGTTATCTACAGCTGCTCCAGTTCTATGGTGTATTCCTTAGTCGATCTATCATCTTGTACCTTTGCTTCTATCTCTAGTTGAATCTACTCTCATGTAGATTTCAGTCTCAGCATAGATTCTCTTCAACTTTACTCAGATGTCCTTCACCTTTCAAATGTTATCCAGTAATGAAGCAATCAATGGAATCATCGACTTGAGAAATCAGATATAAAGTAAAGCATGTGTGGTACTCCACTCGTCCCCTTCAGCACTGTCACACTCTGTCTCAATCTTGACTCCCACTAGATACCCTATAGTCTCTTCCTTACTATAGCAGTCTCGATCCAACGCGACTAACTCAAATATGTGGCAGGTGCATCAAGCTTCAATTTTACGAGAGGGAGATCTAGCTTCACCTGCATCAGAGTATGTGCTGAAGTGGTGGCTCCCATCGAAATACTAGCTCCTTGTATGAGCTCGACCAAAACTTTCAGAACTTCAGGATCTAGCTTTCCTAGAAGCTTCAATCCTTTAACTCCTACACAATTTCCGTCTCTTGACATCCTCGAACATAAAAATCAAAGTCTAAATCACACAAATTTTGATACACCGTCTCTGTAAGCCACGATCACTTCACGATTTCGACGCCACAGTTCTCTAGAAGCCGCAATCCTATTACTACGGACGGGATCGAAGTGCAGAAGGACTGTCGGTTACCGCCTCGTCACAACTCTGGACGTGATCTCTATCATAGCCTCCTGCTTTTTTACAAGACAAATCAACCTTGAAGATGTAAGCTTCCGGTGTCTCATTCTAGTGGATACAAAGCAAGCAAAGAACAGTGGCGATTCGAGGCTAACCAGCTTCCTCAATCCAAAAATCTCAACATATTTCACCAAAGGCTTCTTCACCTCCTCTGTGGGCACAAGGACACTAAGTGCGCCATTCTCAATTGTCGCCTTTACATTTGCGTTCTCTAGCAGTCGGAATCCGTGCTCTGTGGGCACAAGGACACTAAGTGCGCCATTCTCCTCTGTGGGCACAAGGACACTAACTGCTACAACGAGGAACTTACCACTGCTGCGCTCGATTCGATGTCAGTGATCGCTCTTCTCTTCCTGCTCCTTCCTCTCACCGCTGATCTAAAGTACGTTGCCTTCCACAACCAAACTTAGTTCGCGCGACCCAGCCGGCTCTGATACCAAATAAAACGTATTGTTCAAAAACCTAATATGTTCATTCATAACATGGGCTTGAATAGGGAATTAAAATGTTTTACAAATAAACCTCTAAACTTCTTTAATATTCCCCTTTTACCAATAGGACCCTAAATATGACCCGAATTTCAACATGAGGAAACCCTTCTTGAAACTGAAAATTTGAATAGCAATGCAAATGCAGCTTCCAGTATATCATAAGCTTTAACTTTGCCATAAGTGAGCAGTACCCTCTCTAAATAACGGCGAAAGCACTCCATTAATTACGTCATAATTGCTCTTGCATTACAATTTTCTCCATACTGGGAGTCATAAATGATAAAAATACAACACAACAAACTATATACACTGATGTCAAAGCATAGTAAGACAAACTAAAAAGATGAATAGGGACGTTCTTAAATAATATTTGAAGTGTTGTCTAGGATATTAAGCATTGGCAACAATTTTAAGTTTAATCCACACAACAATCAAAAGAATAGGAATTAATTGGAGATTAAAAAAAAATGCTACCATCCTTAGAAGCATGTGTAGTCATGGTAAAAAGGACTTGATGACTAAAAGAAGAGAAAATAGAGCTCAAATTGAAATCTCGGCATGTCATGTAAATGAAAGGGAAGTAACAAAGTACAAGGAAAAGGTGAACTGCAGTAGTTATGCCAAAATTAAAAAACCACAGAATAAGAATAATTTAACCATTCATAAACTATCTTCATTCGTATTAGATAACATGTATCAGCAACATACAGAAAGGATAGTTCCAAGCTGAAATAACCAGCACAACACCAAGTGGCTCGGGTACAATCTCTGCCGAGGAGGGGAAGGTCGTTAGCATGCTTGACACCTGCATGCCAGTAGTCAGAGCCTGCAAGTCATGGTTGAACCCAGATACACAAACAAAAACTACATCTCCCTTACGTAGTAAAAATTCTAACCCCATTTATGAAGTGATTACCTTCTCAGGTTTCATCCAGTGCTGCAATTCTTTTACAGCCAATGTGCATGAAGACTTTGCAATTGAAATCTGCCATACGCAAAAAAAAGATATCAATGGAACTGAAATGGCCTCAGCTAAGAAAAAAAATAATATGGGCCTTGCTGTGTCCTAAAAAATTAACAGTGATAAAAAATGAGTACATCTTAGCTTGCAAGGAGATCGCACATACCATAAAAATAAATAGACAGTTGCACGGGACACATTGTTGAAAAAAATATACTAATCTACGCATGAAATTATAAAGTTTTCAGAAGACAAAGTATGTGAATATTGCTTTATGGCTAGTGTGGGCATCAAATTATGGTGGGAATCAGAGTTTGTTTATTAAGGCTAGCATTAGATGGTAGACTAGGCGGGTATCAATGTACATCAGTGATGGGAGATGTAGCATATACCAATGTAGTTTAATGCAGAGTCTCACTGTCAGTAGACAGTGCTTTAGATTTCTCTACAAATTGTACATTTTTTTCAGGATTAAATATGAAATTAAAAAAAAGGGAGACCTAGGATTTATTAATTTGAAAGAGAACTTTAATCCTTATCTAAAAGAATAGAAATTATTTTTTAAAAAAATTACCTTCATTTCATTGATGACAGGCCTATAAGTGCCTTACAAGTTACAATCCCTACACTTTATCTATTTATAATATGATCCTACATTAGATACAAATCTCAACAATCCCCATCAAGATGGGTAAACGATATTCACTACGCCCATCTTGTCACATAACCTAGACAAATCTAATGAGCTAAGCCCTTTGATGAGGCAGTCAGCCAAGTGCTCTCCAGTGACTATATGACATAGCTCCAGTAGTCCATTATTCAGCTTTTACCTGATGAAGAACCATCAATCTCCACATGTTTGATTCTATCGTGTTGCACCAGGTTATTAGCAATGTTGATTGTCGACTTGTTGCCACACCACAACTTCATTTGAGTTCCTTGATCCACATTGAGTTCAACAAACAATGTTTTTAGCCACATCATCTCAGCAACTCCTAATTTCATTGTCGTATAATCTATTTCTGTTGTTGACCTTGCTGCAACTGGTTGTTTCTTGCTCTTCCACGAGTCCAAGTTGCCACCAACAAACATGCAGTATCCTGTTGTGAATCGTCTGTCATCAGCACAATTTGTCAGGTCAGGATTACGAAAGCCCTCAAAATCTACATGTCCATTCTTCAAAAATATCAACCATTTTCTTGGTGCACCCTTCAGATACCTCAGAATCTGATACACTGCCATCCATATGACCCTTTCTTGGATTATGCATGTAGCACCTCACCACACTTATTACAAAGAAAATATCGCGTAGAATGTGGCACAAATAGATCAGGCGGCCCACCAGCCTCTAGTACCCTCTCACGATCAGTCAATTCTCCTGCCTCTATACCGAGCTTGACCTTCTGATCAATTGGAGAGGCTACAGTTTTGCACCTCGCATACCTGCCTTCATGAGAAGATTCAATACATACCCTCTCTCCCTTCAGGTCCATGGGCCACTTCAATCCCAAAAAGGTACCTAAGTTGTCACAGATCCTTTACCTCAAAGCTTCCACAATCTTCCCTTCGATTGAGCAATCTCTGCATCATCATCACAAGTGATAATTATATCATCTACATATACAGCAAGTATGGTAGTGTGACAATAATGTTGTCGAAGGAATGTTGTGTGGTCTGCATTGATATGTTGATAACTCATGTCAAGCATCGAGATTCTAAACTTGTCAAACCAGGCTCTAAGAGACTGTTTCAAGTAATATAACGAATTCCTGAGCCTACACATCTTGCCCACTCTCTGGGACGTATTGAATTCTGGTGGCACTCAATATATACCTCCTTCAGTAGCACCCCATGAAGAAAAGCATTCTTCACATTCAATTGGTCGAGTTTTCATCCACCATTCACTGCCAAAGAAGCCAATGTCCTAACTAT
Source organism: Phalaenopsis equestris (assembly GCF_001263595.1). Classification (NCBI taxonomy): domain Eukaryota; kingdom Viridiplantae; phylum Streptophyta; class Magnoliopsida; order Asparagales; family Orchidaceae; genus Phalaenopsis; species Phalaenopsis equestris. The sequence goes on along the minus strand of NW_018165131.1, from coordinate 214,791 downwards.
GCTCATCTTTGCGACTGGTGCAAAATTTTTTTGGTAGTTAATGTCATATGTCTGACTATATCATTTTGTCACTAGTCGTGCTCTCTCCACCTTCCCTTGTGGAATTTAGCTTACTGTAAAGATCCACTTGCATCCTACTGTCTTCTTATCTGCTGATAGTAGTAAAATCTCCTATGTTCGGATTTTAGACAGAGCTCTAAGCTTTTCATGCATCGTCGTTTTCCACTTGGAATATTTTTTAGCAACCTACCAACACTTTGGAATAGAGACAAAGTTCAATGATGCAACAAATGCTTCATGCAAAGGTGAGATGTTAGAATATGAAAAAAACATCGCAATGTCAAGTTCCTGCATTGCTACAAAAGATTTCCCTTAAAGCTAGGGGAGTAGAAGTGGATGAAGGATGAATAATATCACATGAGAGCTTTGAATAAAAGGTATTTTGTAGGTGTCTCAAGAGTTGGGGAAGACCAAGACAAGGGACTTGTTAGCACTGCAAACTCAGTTCCCTCAGTCTGCTCTTCCTCCGTGTATATACCCTTAACTCAACTTGAGCCTGAATCCCACCACCTCTAGGGTCAATCTCCTAGATTTTCATCTTCTCAGTTAATTCATCCCACATTATGGGACATGACATTGCTCTCCCTTGCCCTACTCCATCACCACTACTACTCACTCTTTATTGCCTCATATCTCAGTATTTGTTGAGTCACTGAATGATGAATTCACCTTCAGAGTGTAGTATGATTCAAACTCTCTAAATGACACATCCATACTCACAAAAAGACTCTTATCATGTGGACTTTAAGACATAAAATCCATCTGAGTAGCAGAATAACCCACAAACACACATTTTACAACCCTTAGATCCAACTATCCTACAGATGGTCGGTTATCTTTCATAGAGTACAGATATCTAAATGCCTTCAATGAAAAGATCACATTATTACCTCCTTTTAACATCTGACAAGCAGACATCCACTCCAGCATTTTTAAGGGCATCCTGTTAATCAATTGAGCAGTTGTCAACATTGTTTGCTCCCATAAGTGTTACGGGGCATTCATTGTCATCATCATGTTCCAGACTACCTCTAGAGAATTTTGATTCTTCCTCTCTACTACTCAATTTTGTGTAGGTGTGTATGGGCATGTGGTTTAGTTTTGCATCCCATGAGCTAGCAAGTAAAAACTCAAATGCTTTGTTGATATATTTTGTCCCATTATCAGATTTTCGTGCCTTCACAATTGCACTATCTTGAGTATAAATTGCCTTGTGAAAATCTTTAAAGCAAGCAATCACTTCTCTCTTCAATTTCATCAAGTATATTCTGGTAACACGAGAAAAATAAACGTAACAAACTATCTTACTTAACTAAACCTATTATTAAATATTAGATTTCTTAATTAAGAATAAATAAACCTTACATTTATCTCAATTATCTCGATCTCTTTTGCATAAATTTTGATCTCAATCTCCCTTCAATTTGAGATCTTACTAAATTCAATCAAATTTTCAAATGCACTTAGAATTAAAATTTAAAGAATAAACTTATATATAATTCATTAATTAAATTATAATATAAATCAAAATTTACCTCTTCCTGTAGAAAATCTTCTCTGCATGTGATGCTCGTCTCCCTGCCCGCACGCACGAGCCTTCTCATTCCACTTTTCTTCTTCCTGCACGCAGCACAGTGTCATGGATCTCGCCTCCTTCCTCTTCTTCGATGAGACGTAGAACCAAGCACGACAACACATGAGCCTCTTTCCTTCTTTCTTCTTTGAACTCAGCTTAACTCTAGTATTGTATGTGTGAGGTTGTCTCCTACTCCATTTGGCTAGGGCACAGCGTTGTCTCCTCCTTCAGCTTCGCATCAAAGCGTCACTCCCGACACTGCCTCCAGAGGAAACAAGTGCCTTTCCTTCAAGCATTGAGTTGCTCAACTCCTCCCTCTTCTGCCGCCCATGATCGATCAAGTGTGATAAGCACGACCGGGAAAAGTCACATGATCCTTCTCCTCACTTTCATCTCCTTCAGCTTCTTCTTTCTTCTCGCCTGTTGTCTCTCATTCTCTAACTCTATCTCTCACTTGCTCGTTCTATGTAAGCTAAAAATGAAAGGGCTAAGAGAAGCCCCCTGGACTTCACTTAAATGAACCACATCAACGATTAATTAGAATCAACACATTTATTTATAAATTACATTTTTTAATTTTTTATTTATTAAAATTACAATTTTTACAATCTCCCCTTCTTATAAAATTTTGTCCTCAAAATTTAAAAATATTAGCATAAGAGTAAACATGCCTTAACTAAAGAGTTAAGGGATATCTTTCTTGCATGTTAGAAGCTTTCCCCCAAGTAACATCCTTCTCCGATTTGTGCTTTCATAAAATTTTTACAAATGAAATCTCTCTATTACATAGTTTTTTCACATCATAATCCAAAATCTTTCAGGCTTCTCAATAGAGGTTAAATCAGGTTGTATATTAATTGAGTCTGCTAAATTAGATACTTGTTTTTACACAATTAAGAAAAAATACAAGTGTTAAGAAAAACCATCGTATTCTTGCTATGGTAGTCATAAACAATGGTTGGCCATAGGTCGACAACAACAGACAATTACAACAAGTAGTGGTCGACAATTGGGGATAGACAGAGATCGACGGTAGTTTGTAACTATAGAGGCCGGTAGTTATCATGTCTAAAATATGGGTGTTAAACGTTAAGCCTGTAACTGGGATGCGACGTTTGCAAATAAGGATGATTGTCAGTGGAAAGGGGCCAACAATGATCGACGGTGGTTGGCAGCTACGAAGACCTGGAGTTATCATCGGATTTTTAGTCCAAAACGGTCAATGAAATTTTTCTTCTTCTCCTCCCCCTCAAGTAAAGAGAGAATCTATTTATAGATTTTTGGGGAGGAGTATTTTGGTCATTTGGTGTATAACTTCCCCAATCTCCAGATCGAATGGTTTATATTGATCCTTCTTGATTATAGATGATTTTTTATGATTTAAATGTCTTAATAACTCTGAATTTAACAATTTTAGGCACATTATATTCATATCAACGAGACGCTCGATTTAATTAAAATTAAATAAAATTTGGAGATCATTTGACCTTTCAAATGACGATCGAAAATCTCTGAATACGCTTCAATTGATTGATTTGGCCTTGATTGGACCTGAATTGACACAACTTTGATATTATCGAGTTCGTCTGGTCGAACAGTCAATTTGACTATAAACTTGCAGAAATCAAGGCCCCGAATGATATTGAATTTGAAAATGAAATGTTTATTGTTCAACAATGCAACGAGATTCATGCTAGATGATAAATATTTGTTGTTGGCTTATATGTATGTATGTATACATGTGTGTGTGTATATATATATATATATTATTGTAATAATTTTGGAGTTTACATGTTGTATAGTAATTTCAGGAAAAAAAATAATTTTATATTCTATAGTTTGTAGAAAGGAGCTACTTTCCAACAACCTAAATGTTGAGAATGCTTATCTAATTTTGAAGGATTAAATCAATAAATTGATAAAACATTTTAATAGATACAATTATATTTAATCAATAAATAGTTTAGATTTTTATTAAACTTAGCAAATTTTATAATCAAATTAAAAAATATATATAATAATTGAAGTTAGAATATTAAAATTAGATTTAAGTCTATTTTTAATTTTTACTAAAATATTTAATTAAATTTCATATTTACATTAATTAAAGATGGAATGAATCAATAAAAGACTACCTATACAAGATTTGATAGATGCAACTTCTACTTTTATATATTAAGCACGGGAAGACTCCGTGGAGGAAGAAATTTTTCTGTCAACCTCTTTGAAATATTCAGTGCATATTTCCTCCATCCCAAGATAGTCAGAAATAGTATTGACCTAAGAAGGTGCGATTGTGCGCCAAACTAATAAAATTTACTTTTAAATCTCTTCTGATTTTCAGAAAAAAAAATAATTTATCCATTCATTTTGACAATTGCGCCCTCTTCTTGTCGGTCCATTAGACTATTTTGAGGATTACCTGATTTGAATTTTGATACTTAAAATTGTCATGAATAATGATGCACAAACTTATTACAATTTCAATGGAGTATATTATTATTCTTCAGTTCGCGCAAGCACACGTTCATTTACTTTGAAATCTTCATATTTCCTCTAAATTTAAGCTCCATGACACCGTGTCTTGCTTCAAATAGTCTGAAATAGCTAGGGCTCGTATGATTTACTTGAAGCTAGTAAATATATTTTTAAACATAGTCAAATTTGCTAAATCCAGCATCGATAATACAGCAGTAGTAGTTGTATTATCACAGGCATGCAATAGATGAAAATAAATTATCATAATCTAAAGTCATGGTTCTAAACTAGCAGTCACCAAAAAGCAAAAGAAAAACTTAGCTGCAGCTTTTAAATTATGAAAATCAGAAACTGTGAACCCTCAGTACATAGCAGATAAGCACTGATTTCCTTGCTATTAATCATCCCAACTCACTTCAATATAAATGAAAACGAGTAAAACCCAAATTTGAAGAGAAAAAATGGCGAAAAAATAAAAAGAGAAAAAGAAAAACAAAACCTAGATTCCAGAACTAACGCTTCCTCCACCTATGAAAACAAATCCGAGCAGAACAATAAAAAAACAAAAGGCGAAAAAATCGAAACAGGCAAAAAATAGTCGAACCTCGTGGACAAAAGACTCGAGACGGGGCTTCGAAAGATCGGCGTGAAGCGCATTCAAGATCTCATCTTCCTTCTCGTCGATCATCCTAATGATCCCCTTCAACTGAGAAATCCTCCAGGCGTAGCTCCTCGTCTTTCCCGAACTAAAGCTCTCTCGTAGACTCTTCACCAACTCGCCAGCTCTCTCTACATTGATAGGTTGCTGCTCTTCTTCGCCCATGTCGTCTCCTTCGCTGTAGAAGGACGGAAAAGAGGCGCTGCCTTTCGGAGGAGAAAAAGGAAGAGAAGACAAACGAGGTTGCTTTGTGAAATGATAGAACGGAACTTTTTATATCGCGATGAATGATATGCGCGTCGTCCTTTTTGACTTACCGGTTTATTTGAACTTGGGTTCGGCGCAGTGAGTTTGGCAATTGATAAATTTTTTATGGGCTTCTACGTTCAAACTACATAATTTTTATTTATTTATATATTTAATATTTATATCACAACACTTAAATTCTTGAGGGCATTTACATTATACACCAACCAACTTTATGTATTTATAAATCTAACACTTAAAATTTCATTATACATGTATTCCACCAAAATTTTTAAAATCACATAAAAAATATCAACTTTTTAACTCCTAATAAGTGAGACCTATTTTCATGCATAGAAAAGGACATATGAAAAATCAAGTTTAAGTATTAGATAAGTAAATACATAAGAATTAAGTGGCATGTGTGTAAATCTTTCAATATGTAATATTATGTAAAAATATCATTTGTGTTGTGTTGTGTGCGAGAGATAATTTAATGTATTAGCATTACACGAAGATTCAGCACATACAAATAATTGGGAGGTTGTTGGGGTAAATATAGGAATTTTTTACATGAAAAAAAATCACAAGGTCTAGCCAAGTTAAAGTAATTCTTTGTGGGTGTGTGAGTACAAGGATGCAACTTTTTATCACACATGGGAGAGTGAAGTTATTATGTTATATCAGATACAACACTTATCGGTTACTGTATAGAATAATATAGGTGTTGGGAAAAATCATCGTTTTTTGACTACAACGGTCTTAAGCAGTGGTTGTCACTAGCCAGCGGTCACGACGACAATGTTGAAAGTGGTCGACAACTACAGAGGTTGAAAGTTACCTTTAGGTCTTCAGTATGGGTTTAACACATTACATGCATATTTGGGATGGGACGATTATAAGAAGGGGTCTCCAGCAACAGGAGATCACCTACGCCAAGCGGGACGGGCAACAGTGGTTAACGACTATGGAGGTCTGAAGTTATCGCTGTATTTTTAGTACATAATAGCTATGAAACTCCTCATCTTACCTTTTTTTCTCAAATGAAAGAAAAGGGTCTATTTATAGCATCTATGAAGGGGCATTTTGAACTTTTAGAGAATTAACCTCTCTAACTATTTGATTGAACGACACGTTTTGATCGTACTTAATTATAGCCATTTTTTAATAATTCAAGTGCTTTGATTATCTAAGAATTGAGTGATTTTAGGCTCATTGAATTTCTCTCATCGTGATGCTCGATTTGAATCTAAATATGTCAAATTTGGTGTTAATTTGACCATCCAATTAACAGTCCAAAGCCTCTAAATGTGCTTCATTAACTTGATCTAACCTTCATTCGACTTAGATTGATCCAACTATGGCATCATTGGGATCGTCTCATCGAGACGATCCGTTTGTCTATAAACTTGTTGAGATCAGGGTTGACATGATCTTGAATTTGACTTTATAATATTTATTGTTCAAAATGCATCAAGATAAATGCTAGATGATAAAAATTTCTTAATGACCATCAATTTTCCCCTAATTTTTTACCAATATTTTTATCGTTTGAAAATATAAGTTATTATGAGAAAATCCACATAATTTCAGATATCTCAAAAACTTGTACATTGAATTGAAAAGAAAATCACTGACAATGGTGCTTCATGGAGCTCTAGAAAAAAATCACAATTGAGTTCAGAATGCAGTAAAATGGTGAAGAAGGCATTTCTGAAAAATGTACTTGATCTTGTCTTTGTTGGCACTATCAATAACAGTCATATGTATTTAGGCGCATAGGCATGTATGTATCAGAGCATATGGTCTATACGAGGAAATGAGTAGAATTTTGTGTTTAAGGATGTAATGGGGTACATAAGTAAGTACGAACATGACCATGAGCATAATAATGTGTGTGGGGGCAAGCAGATGCACATACGGGTGCACACATGGGAACATTAGCTTGCACGGGCATATGTAAGTGTGCAAGCGCAAGCACATAAGTGCAGGAACATGTGTGCATGCCCACATGGGAGTGTGGTAGTGATAGTGTGGCAAACATGGGTGGGCTTCGGGGCGGCGCGATGGCGTGGGTCGGGTTAGAGCACGTGGTCTGCAGAGTAATTATGTAGGTTGGGTCGATGGTCATGGGTTGGTGTGGTGGTTGATTGGTGAATCGTATCAGTAGAGGGTTGTGAAATGTTTGCGCATATCTTAGCATGTCATTGTGAACACACCTGTGCGCCTACTAGTGCTTTTTAGAACAAATTTTCAAATCTTTGAATTTTGTAGACTAAATTCTAAATTTTTGTCTATAAATAGGTCATTTGGAGGGGGGAGGGAGAGAGAAAGAGAGAAATCACATTACTCTTCCACTGATCAAAGTGTCTCCTAGGCTACTGTTGCCTCTCCCCCCATATGTTATTGTTATCTTTTCTAACATAGGTTGTAGTTGCCTCCCTCAATGTGGGCTTTTGTTACCTCCCCAGAGTAGGCTATTGTTGCCTTCCCTAAAATGGGTTATTATTTCCTCCTCTGACATAGGTTGTTGTTGTATTTTTGAACTTTGGTTCTTTCTTTGTTTTAATGGGATATTCTTGATGCTTGATTTTCCTTAGAGATCCTAATGTTTAGAGACGTTCACCCCCTGAATGTCACATAAAGTATCAAAATCATGACGAGGGGGTATTAATAATAACTAAAGATGATTTGATACTTTTCTAACAAAAAATTTCACTTTTTAAATGATGTTGTGGTTAGGTTGCTATCATCTAATCAAGCATGTTCGCCTCCACTTTGATACATGATAAATTACAAGGTGAATTTGCACATCAACCAAAAATTTACACTAGTGCGTGAGTTTATAAATTTTATATTAATTATCAAGGTTAGCATTTCGTAGTTCTCTTGTTGGTCCAAGATGATTGTTGTCGTGTTGATCACATTCTATAAAAACATGAGACTAAGTTAATATTGGTTGTCTTAATCTAGATTGATTGCTTTGTTAGTGATGTGTATGGTCATATATCTTTCAAAAGCAAAAATATTTGATATTTGCATGAAGGATCCAATTGCCAGATTTTTCTTCACAGTTTGGCTAGGGATTTTGTCAAAGTCAAGAAAAACTATAGGAGCTCCATATTGGTTTCTATGTGTCGGCACTATTTTTGGTGTGGGGTTTGCCCGTAAGAAGCTGTCGGTCATCGGAATTGAAATCCCGTTGCCCGCTTCGGAAGGACGTTTTAAAAAATTTAGTTTTGAAAAAGATGAAGTCAAACTGACCCCATAATTTTCATAGTTTAGATGAAAGAGCACTTTATCTCAAATCATGTATCTATCCCGAAGGATGAACGCAAGAATTGAGAGTGAGGCTCAATCAAGTAAACTAAAGAAAGTTATGACATCCGGTTGGTCTGCGAAACCAATATATTGGCCGACAAATTCCCCTATTTAATATAAGGAATTAAATAGGGTTTAT
>NW_018165131.1:190854-199880 GCF_001263595.1 Phalaenopsis equestris | reverse complement strand
TTTTTGGATTTTGGGTCATGGAGGGGTATCTTGGTAATTTGGTCATTTTTTGGAAATTTTGACAAATTTGGGTGTATTCAAGGTGTTTGAAATGGGTTTTGATCAATTTTGGGTAATTTGGCAAAATTTGGGAATTTTAGCCAAATTTAGGTCCCAAGGGCAGTTCGGTAATTTGTTGGAGGTGCATAGGGGCAAAAGACCAAGTTAGGCATTTCACATAGAATTGGATAGATATCCATTCTAAATGAACCAGGGATTAATATATTGTGAAGATATGGTGTATCCTAGTTCCAAGTCAACACCCAGGGTCAATCCTAAAGCCAAGTAATCCTATAGGGACTCTTCTTGAATTCTCTTATAATGATCTTACCTACTAAATGCTAGAGGTTAAGATCAATATGTGGAATTTCAAGTTGAGTAAAAAGAAGAGTTTTGAATTTCTAATGGTGGGGGTACCTTTTCTAATTTTCTAAGACTAGTCAATAGAAAAGTCTTATGGCTAGACCTAGGCTATTAAAGAAGTTTCTAGACCTCAACCAAAAGTGAGGTCAACACTATGTCATCAAGGATCTACAGCTTAAGGTATAATATATCATTAACTTTGTGAATGAAAAATCTATGTTCAAAATAAGTGTACTCATTCATCCTGGAAGATCCCATGCTAAGATGTTGAATAAGTTTGAGAAAATGCATCATGAACTTGTTCTTACTTTCCCTTCGATATAGCCCCTCCAGGATAGTGTCTGTGAGATCCTTCCTCTGAAGCAAAGTAAAAGGAATGATGTGGAAAAACTTCTAATTAGCCCTTCCAAAATTCATATTCTGCGGGAGGAGTTGAATCATTTATGCACTAGATACCAACAAGAAGATGAATATGTAAGTCTTCTTTGTACATATTGATTTTGTTTTTTTTATACTTACTTCATCTTTCTGATATAAAATTGTTGGTTTTAAATGATGAAAAAGGTGAAAATTGAGGTGTGGTTTAATATTTTCTTGAAGGCGTGGAATTCAAAGTTTGTAAAATTCAAGTACCTTCAGAGTGAATATAAAAATAGATATGATTTTAAGACTCAAGAGGTTGTAGCCTGAGAAACTCAGCTGACTAAGTGTAGAACTGGGCTATCTACTATGATGAATTTCTTCTTCATATAGCACTAAGATATAACATAAACATGATAGGAGCTAGTGCAGTGACAAGCTACTTTTAGTTAGATTGCTAAGAGTTTTAAAGGAGAGTGAAGGTGCATGCTTTGAAGAGGACAAAATGTTAAATTTAGAGAAGGAGGAGGATGTTGTTGGTGGTTGGCTGATGGTTGCAAAAGACTTTAAGAGCTCTATAGATTTTAGAAGTATCATTCGAGATCACATTCAAAAACTCATGACCCCATTCGTGATATTGAATTGAAGGAGCTCTGACGATAATGCATTAAGGAGGGATTCATATAAGGCCTGAAAAATACTCATGGAGTGCACCATTAGACTAGAGCTAATATCGAAGGACTCTCTTCTAGCCAAGCTTCTGAAGATTCCTCCTCCAACTCAAAAGGTAAAGAAGCTGAGAGCAACTTGTAGGAGCACATCCCTGATGAGGAAGAGGAAGTTGTTGAATTAGATTAATCTTTTATTTATGATGTATTGTTATAACTTTTGTATTTTGTGAGTGTGTTGGTCTTTATAGTTCTTTATTTTCTTGATGTAGTTTTTTATTTTTTTGATGTAGCATTTATACTTAGTGATAGTGTGTTGTTTTTACAACTTTCTATTTGCTTGATGTTGCCTTTATACTTTATGATGATGTATGTCTTTATGTGATTGGAATCATATTATGTTTGACGCATAATACACTTATGTGTATTACTTCATGTTGTAGCATAAACTCAAACTAGGGTTTTGTGAAATTAATTAAGTATTACCAAAAATTTTGGAGTCACCCAAATAGTATTAACCAATCTTAGGTTGTGTTACAAGAGAAGGACGAATTCAAATGAACTCCATTTCCAGAGATGCTTGACCTATCCTAGGATATAGTTCGAGCACTTACTCGACGACCATAACCTATAATGGAAGAGATCAAATGAAATTCATCAAGAATCCTATCCTAGATTATTCAGTCAAAATGTTTGCTCAACGACTGTGACAACTATTGAAAAATTTTGAATTGATTCCTCCTAAGACTGATCAAGCCCATAATAACATGTTAGAAAATTTTAGTGTTGATTGAGTCAGAAGAATAGCTAGGTCATGGTGGATAAAACTTTTTATTAGAAATATGTTTGCAACCATATTCAAATATAGTGTTAGGAAACTTTTTATTTTTACCTTTTTGTTTATTTGCCCCAGTGAAGCTGTTGTTCGCATGAAACTGTAAACCAACCCTAAATTTTTTTAGAATGCAATTGCACATATATTCAAATAAAATTTTATATACATGATATAAAATGCAACTTCATTACTAAAAAAACATCAAGTACATCAAACTTTGGAAGGAAATTGAAGCAAACACATAGATACAAAGTGATGGTTGAACGCCAATAAAGAAAAAATAATAACTAGAGTAGTGTGACTGTGCTGATTAATGATAATATCTACAAAGAATTTTTGCGTTCCAAGTTGAAAGAAGGATCTTCCCGCTATGTCACTTAGGTTAATTGTTTCAGCCTTGATCATGCCTATGACCATTTATGACTCCCCCCAGACTGTCAAAATTTTATTGTATTGAGAGCCTTTTATAGCAGCCTAAAAACTTTGTAAGACAAAGTTTCCATTGAATATAGGTCAAGATTTTGCCCTTCTATTGAAGCACCGACCTATCCTTTGGTCATACGAAGTGGCTTTGAGATAGTCAACTTCAAGTGTTTCTTAATGAAGATCTAAATTCTGTCAAAGTTTTTCATCATTTCCATCCATGATCAATAAATTATACCCGAAGATATGAAATTCTAATATAAAATGAGATAACTATTTTTGGGACATAACATAAATTGTAAGTTATTTCTCTAATTAAAATATGTGAAGTAGTGCAATAAGCCCAGAGAACACTAGGGACCTCCTCCACTCATTGCCCCCAGCCATCCCGAGGTGAGCTTTTAGCCCCTTGATTATGGTACAATTGGTGACCTCAAATTTCTAATTCATTTACTGATGGGCTACAGATGGATTTTGGAGATCCTGACAGAAAAAAAGTATGGAATTCCTTAATAAATTGAGTTTCGTTATTAATAATAATCATTTTAGGAATGCCTAAACATATTATGTACTTTCAAATTAACTGTTTGACATTTGTCTCCCTAATTTTGGCAAGGGGTTTAAACTCTACCAACTTAGTAAAGTAATCAATAACAAAAATCATAAAATTTATTGCCTTGTGGCCATATGAGAAGGTCTCATAATATACTCCTCATTGGGCAAATGGAAAAAGATTTGGAGAAATGTGTGCTTTGTCAGTGGCGTTTGTGTGAGGCTAGAATAAATTTGACATCTTTCACATTTTTTGGTGAAATTCAATGCATCTTGCTTCATAGTATAAAAATAATAAACTTATGTGACTATTTTGAGGGTGAGGGATCTGCCTCCTAAGTTTTCACCACATATTCTTAATTAAACTTCTCACAATGCATAATTACCTTTAGTTGAAGAAAGTCATTTAAGAAATGGCCCAATGATTGACATTTGTAGAGTTCACCACTTATGATGATAAAATTAGCATCTTTTCTCTAGAACTTGAGCCTTTAATTTGTCTTTAGTAAGTGTCCCATTCTGAAGAAACGATATGATAGGATCCATCCACGAAGGTTCATTTATCTCGTCAATAGATTGTACCTCCCTAGGGCCATGAATGTAGAAAAATGAATATTTTCAATACATCTCCTTTTAAAATAATCTCTAACTATAGAAGTAGCCAGCTTAGAAAGAGAATTAACCCAAGATTTATGTTCATAAAGTATTTAAATTATTTGATGTGTTTGAAAATAAGTAATGAGGTATTTTTTCATGACAAGATATTATTGTAGTTTTTTATTATGAAAAATAAATTATCTTGTCTGTTGGGAGGCTATAAGTTGAGAATTGATATAAATGAACATATCATGAACCTCATATTGACCTCTTTTTAGGTCAACCAACTTACATTTGACCTAACACACACTCATGAAGTCCTTTCCAGTACCGGTGGTCACTTCTGGTTTGGGCATAGCCTCACCCAGAAGTTCCTAGGTGTGGTCACGCTCGGATTCGGCGTAGTCACATCTATAATTTTCTTAATGAGATTATGTCTGATGCTGGTGTGGCCACGCCCTGGTCCCTGCCAGCAATCTATGGCCTTCATCTTCAAATTCGATCATGATCTGTGTGCCCTCCAACCATCAGAATAATCAGACCATCGACTCACCACACTAATCGACCACCACAAAGTCCTCTGTCATTGCCTGTTTGGCTTATAAATAGGCGCCTCCTCAACACCTCTTGACACACTGACCAGGCATTCAAACTCTTTCGACCTCTGATATAGAGTAGAGGAAGAAGAAGTCTCCTAACCCTCCTCCTCCAGTGAACCACTGCAGCCTCCTCTCTGGAAAGCCTCCTCCTCTTCCTCTTTTGTTCTTATTTAGTTTCTTTTTATGTTGTTTAAATTTTAAGTTTAGGTTAACCTAAATTAATAGCCTTGGATTAGGCTTGGGTTTGGGTCTGTCGGTGCTATTTTTGGTTGGAGGAGTTGCCCGTAAGAAGCTGTCGGTCACCGGAATCAAAATCTCGTTGCCCGCTTAATTTACATATATAGTTAGTTTACATATATAGTTAGTTTTAGAAAAATATGACATCAAACTGATCTCATATTTTTCATAGTTTAAACGAAAGAGCGTTGTACCTCAAATTATATTTCTTTGTTTTCTTTATATCACAGAGAAATATCACAAAGAACTCTAAAAACCAAGTTTAATAATTTTTCAAATTATATTTTAATTATTAAAAATCATTTTAGTGCCAAAAATGTTAATTAACTTTAAAAATCAATTGAGATATTAAATGAACTTCAAATATTTTGAAATTTTCATGGGGAGTTCTATGGACTTTAAATTTTAGTGGAGATAAAAAATTAAGTCATTTTATGTTCATGTTACCCAAAATTAATTTTCTTTATGTTTTAGGGTTGGTGAAGATTAAGTGTATTCTTAATGACTTAACCCATGAAAGTATTTTCAAAGGGTCCTCTGGTTATAGTGAACCTTCCAAAATTTTCTTAGAATTTTATAAGCAACCTGCTAATTATCATAATGCTAATTATTATAAGCAACCTGCTAATTATCATAATTAATTTATGCAAATAATAGATATAAACTTAAAAAATATGGATCTCTATCTAGCGACTTCCTCTTACTTTAGAAAAATTAGAAGATATTCCCTAAGATAGAAGCAACAATATGCTAAAATTTCAAGCCATGGTGATATGTCTACATGCATGGAGAATCAAAAAATTCAAATTAGTGTTTAATTAATTAAAAATAAAGCATGAATCAAATGGACTTCCAATCATTTTCACATTGTTCTCCTTTGTTCACTGAGCAAGAGGATATTTTTATTTTATTTTTATGTTTTTTCTACACTAAGATATGATTTTTTAAAGTTAGAGATCATTTTCTGATTTTTTAAATTCCCTATTTATCTATTTAAATGCGCAGTGCTGATTAGATCCTAGGCAGCTTCCGAAGACGTGCATGACACGCTCTGGTTGGACGCCGCCATCCACATAGACACTGACTCGGCCCGCGGTTCACGTAAGGAAGCGTTGTCCGACTTGATCTCCTCCGTTCATCTGATACACGCGAGATCGAACGGCTTCCCGTCATCGTCCCCGATAGAGTGATCCTGTGACCCGTGTCCGTCCACACTAAAACCTTAAGATCTCAGCCTAGACTCAACCAAATCACTTCGGAATTGATCCTATGGACTCATCTAAGTGAGACACTAAGTAAGACAACAAACATATCCATATGGTAATCATGAAATTAAATTAAGCCTAATCTAATGGAGAATCAAAATAGGCTCGGGAGGAGGAGAGGTTCAATACCTTGACTCTGAGAGGGGAAGCTTCGATCAGAGATGCTTGACACGTTTGTTGGGGTCCAAGGAGGCTAGGGATTAAGCCTCTAGCCGTGGTGCAAGGTCTAGGTAGGAATTCAACCAAGGTGGATTTCAGGTGTTGGTCTTGAGCTATGTTAGGGGCTATGTGGAAGGGGAATTTGATGGGGCTTTTCCTTCTCTCATTGTGGTGAAGGTGTGGGTGAGTTTAATTTGATTTTTGTGGAGTGTAGGAATGTAATGAACCTTGTCCTGGTTTTAGGCAGAGATTCAAGCTCAAAATTATGTTGCGGCAAGGGGATTCAGGGAAATGTGGTGGTTGGATTGCACTGAGGAGGTCTTAAAGAGGCTTTGGGATCAATTTGGGGAAGTCTCTCAGAGGAAATTTCAGCACACCTTCCATGGTCCTGGAGGGAGGGGAGCTTTTATAAAAAAATGGCCTAAGGCTTGCTGCCATGGCCAATTGGGGGTTGAGAGGTGCTGCCTAGGTGGAGGGTAGAGAGGCTCCAACATTTAATTTGGATGAGGTGGACTCTAGGTTTAAATTGGGTTTAATCCCATGGGGGTGGCTCTCAATTTGGCCATTTTTTTCGGCCACTAGGCTGGTTGGCTGGCCAAGTGAGATGGCCAGAGAGCTCAGGGACCTCAAGGGAATATGTCACAACAATTTATTACAATGAGGTATTGTTTTGGCAAAGATATCTTAAGCCTAAGCAAAAATGGAAATCAAATCCCTTAAGTACCCTTGGTCCATGGCTCATCTAGCTTGGGTTAGATGGTTTTTGGCTCAGTCTTAGGGTCCAACTAATGGCTGGGATGGAGTTAATTTGATGACTTTAGGGTGGTTAGGTCACATTTAGTGCATGGGTCCAAGTGAGTGCAAATGACCAAAATTTGGGTTTGGGCTAGGCTCGCCATGTTAATTAGCTCAATTAAATATTGCATTTGGTGTATATGATCATAAGAAACAACTTTGGTGAAGGATGAAAGTGGTTTTGAGTTCAATTGGATGATCAATTTGGAGGAATTTTGAAATTTGATCAATTTGGGCATATTTGTCTTGGTTTGGGTCTAGGTTGGACTAGCCTTGGGTCAGGTCCAAATTGATTGTTTTAAATGATCAATAGGGATCTCATGAAGAGTTTTCAACATAAATTGGGTGCCAATTTTGGGGTTAAGGCATTCAATTTGATGAGATTAGGTCATGTGGCCAAAATTGGGGCTTTGATCTAAATCAAAATTGGGCTCAAATTATGGACCAATTGGGCTTGGATTTGGTCTAGATTGGTCATATCAAGGGTGAATTTGAGTTTAAAATTGAAATTGGGGAAAATTAAGGCCAATTTGATATATATTTGAGGTAGATTTGGGGAAAAATGGGTCTTTAAAAGGCAATTTGGGTGTTCTGGTCAAAGATGGTCAAATTGACCAAATTGGATCATGTGGTAGTTGAAATAAATGAAATTGGGAATATTTTGGAGATTTTGTAAATTTTTGGGATTTTTTGAAATTTTTAGAATTTTGGGCTAAGGAGGGGTATTTTGGTAATTTGACAAATTTTGGTGATTTTGTGTAGTTTGTGTGTTTTCAAGGAGTTTGAAATGATTATTGAACCAACTTGGGTATTTTGGGTAAATTTGGGAATTTTGGCCAAATTTGAGGTCCCAAGGGTATCTATATAATTTGGGGAAGTTTATGGGCAAAAGGCTAAGTTGGATATTTTTGGTAGAATTGGGGTGCAAACCACCATCAATAAGCCATGGACCAATGGAAACCCCATTTTGGGTCCTCTATGCACTCGTCTTAGCTAAACCCTAGTCTAGGGCCAGTGGGTTTAGGGGACCACCTACATGAGTATCCCAAGAGTATCAAGGGACCAAGGTCAAGAAATTTAGGTTTAGGTTAGTGAGTGATTGTTAGTGCAAGTAAGTGCCTTAAACCCTAGACCAACACCTAGGGTCAACCCTAAGGTCCAGCAGTCCTAAGGGGACTCTCCTTGAGCTCCCCCATAATGACCCCACCTTAAGTGCTAGAAGTTAGGATCAATATGTGGAACTTCAAGTTGAGTAAAGAAGAGGGTAGAATTTCTAATGGTGATGGTTCCGTTTCTAGTTTTCTAAGAATAGTCAATATGGCTAGACATTAGGCTACTAAAGAGGAAAAACTAAACCTCAACCAAAAGTGAGGTCAACAAATGGACCCCCAATAGATGTGGTGTGCTGGGCAAGCACACCGCGCGTATTGGCGTTGACCGACGAGATCAGCAAAAACCAATACAAACTCCTAATTCAACAGACCCAAAAGTATGTGTAGAGTTGTGTGTGTGACTTGTTTATGCTGGGGAATTAACATGTAATCATTTTATTGAAATCAAGGAGTCAAGACTCTCGTTGGGTATCACAGAGTGAATTTTGAGTTATGAAATTTCAGGTATTTATAAAGAATGTGAATTGGTATGTAAGTGTTGACCCCGTGGTGGGAATTGAAATTTGGGTATCAATCCCGAAATAAGAATTAGACGTCAAAATCCATTTAAGGTGGTCTTAAAACTGATTTCAAAGAATGAGAATAGGATGCCTTGAATTAATCAAAGGGCTTATTCCCTCAACCTCAAGAATATCATTGAATTTGATCTGAAAGATTGCCATATGAGGGGTTCCTAAGGCAACGCAAAATCAGATATACAATCCTCAACCTCTAGATTTGATTTGAAATATTGCGATAGGAGGAGCTCCTAAAGCAACGCGGTATTGGATATAAAATCTTCAACCTCTGGAAATTAATTTAAAAGATTGCAATAGGAGGAGCTCCTAAAGCAATGCATTAAAAAACATGAAATTGGATATAAAATCCTCAACCTCTGGAATTTGATTTAAAAGATTGCGATAGGAGCGGCTCCTCAAGCAACGCAGCATCGGCGGGAGAACACCCACCCCATCCTCAACCTT
>NW_018165131.1:186627-190539 GCF_001263595.1 Phalaenopsis equestris | reverse complement strand
GATTTGAAAGATTGTATTGTGATAGGATGAGCTCCTAAAGAAACGTGGTATCGGATGTAAAATCCTCAACCTTTAGAATATCGTAGGATTTGATTTGAAAGATTGTGATAGGAGGGATTCCTAAAACAACATGGTATCGGCTGTGAAATCCTCAACCTCTAGAATATTGTAGGATTTGATTTGAAAGATTACGATAGGAGGAGCTCCTAAAGAAACATGGTATTAGATATGAAATCC
This sequence comes from Phalaenopsis equestris, assembly GCF_001263595.1. Classification (NCBI taxonomy): domain Eukaryota; kingdom Viridiplantae; phylum Streptophyta; class Magnoliopsida; order Asparagales; family Orchidaceae; genus Phalaenopsis; species Phalaenopsis equestris. The sequence goes on along the minus strand of NW_018165131.1, from coordinate 190,302 downwards.
TCAATCTTTAGAATTTGATGTGAAAGATTGTAATAGGAGGAGCTCCTAAAGCAATGCGATATTGAATATGAAATCTTCAACCTCTTAGAATTTGAATTGAAAGATTGCGATAGGTGGGGCTCCTAAAGCAATGCAGAATATGGAATTTGATTTTAAAGATTGTGATAGGAGGGGCTCCTAAAGCAACGCGAAATTAGATGTAAAATCCTCAACCTCTAAAATTTTTTTTGAAAGATTGCGATAGGAGGGGCTCCTAAAGAATCGCATCCTCAACCTCTAAAATTTCATTTAAAAGATTGCGATAGGAGGGAATCTTTAAAAAACATGAAATTGGATATAAAATCCTCAACCTCTGGAATTTGATTTAAAAGATTGCGATAGAAGGAGCTCCTAAAGCAATGCAGAATCGGATGTAGAATCCTCAACCTCTAGAATTTTGTGTGAATCATTGCTAAGCAATGCAGATTGGAATGGGAAATCCTCATCCTCTAAAATATAGTGCTTCGAATTCGTGAGAAACTAGTATAATTCGTGAAGATTGACATTGGTGGCGAAAAAATTTGAAACTTTGTGAGATTTTGTGCAGAATGTGAAATTTCACAGGTATGTGAAGAAAACTGGTGCAGACCAAGGTAGTTGTGCTACGCAAGCAAAGAGTAAGAAACCTCGAACTCGAGAAATTTATCATTTTCTTTTTTTTGTTAGGATTTGGACCCAATTACAGACAAGCACGACGTCTGAGCTTCTAAAAATGAGTCTTTATCTGTAAAACATTGCAAGGCACAGTACTTCTTGAAGTATCATCCATTGACAAATGACAAGTGTAGAAAATATCCCATCCTTAAGGTACCATCAGAACTATATTCTTTCAAGTACACATAACATATGCGTTATTTTTACGGATACCACGGTTGAAGAGGCCGCAAGTTCGTAGCTTCGTTTGTAGCAGTCATCATTTAATTTGTTGTTGATTCTGTAAAGGTTGTTGAAGTTGTCTTTGAGAAATCTTTCCAACGTTCTTCGAGTTGAAGTTGGAGTTGTATTTGTTGGACACTGAAGGATATGACTTCAGGTTTGAATTTCCATTAACTGCTAATATCATCGTCATTTCTTTAATTCTTTCTTTTTGAGCCTAAGCAGTTTTCAAAATTTTGGTCGTGTGATCAAAATATTTTTTGTTTTCCAAAAATATTTCTGAATCAATTAATAACCGACCAAAAGACTCGAGATCGTTGAACTTTTTCTTGAATATAATATCAGAAGAATTTTCTTAAGAGAGCATTTTAAGTTTCATTAATCAGGAGAAACTCAGACACCAATTTTTTATTATACGTTCACCCCATGCTTTTTCTCAGGGAGACTTTTCTTTTGCTTTGATTTTTTTTTGCTTCAAACTTTGCGCATAATCCCTTTCTTTTTCTTTTTTTTTCTTTTCCCCATGTTTTGTTGAGAATTACTATATCTGGTAGGATTTTGAATGTCTTAATTGAATGTCTTAATTCAAACACCAATTTTTTATTATAAGCTCACCTCATGCTTCTTCTCGGGAAATTTTCACAATACAATGTTTTTTGCTCCCTTTGTTTTCTGAGAATTACTATATCTGGTGGAACATATTTCTTTTAAAGATTTTGAATGTCCAAATTCCCTTGACTAATAATCCTCAAATGTTTCTTAAGTCAAATTCTGGGATATTATTACTCGTTTGAAAGTCAGGACCCAGTCACGTGGCAGGAAATTAGAAGGCTCGTAATATCCCGAGTTAACTATTCGTATTTCAACCACACTATCTTATTTTGAAGTCAACTTAGGACCCAGTCTGAATTTTTTAAGGTGGATGACTCAGTTATTAGGGCATTAATTTCATTCTGCCCTGAAGTCATAGTCTTATCAAAACATCCAAAATTTTCTTTCGAGGTGATCAGTTTTTTTTTAAATATTGCACAAACTTGAACAACAATAAACCCTTTCTTTTCATTAATTGCGGCGGGAGGGATGGGATAGACTAACATTGATCTGGCTAATTTCCCATTGAAACAAAAATAGTAATACAATAGTAGCCAAGAGGCATTTCATTCGTTGGCAGTTGCGTAGGAATATGGTTGCGTAGGAATATTGGCAGTTGCGTAGGAATATGTTAGAACAAACAAATCGACCGAAATCATATTGATAGAACCTCTTTCAGGTTCCTTTCAAATATTCTTTCGGGATTGTTACATTTTCACATTTGAAATTCTCCTCGAGCAAGTCTTTAAAACTGCAACACTCCTCTATGGTGTGTCCGATGAACTTGTGGTAAGGGCAATATCTCGGATATCCTTTCTTGTTGAGTTCATCAGGCTTCTTCGGCTTAGGCAACCTGAACTCGGGATTATTGATTAGACTGCGGAACATCTTTTTTGCTGCTTCATCTTTAAAAAAATATATCCCATTTGATCAACGATTCATGATTGGAACTTGTCTTTCATATGTCTATTAAGGTCAATGCTGAGATGATTTCTGAATATTCTGACAAGGATGTTGGAAGGTTTGTTGATGTTGTTTGACTTGTATCTGCAATTATTGTTTTCCCTTGCTAACCACAGCAACTGTCCCAGATTTCTTCTCGAATATCTTGTTTATCCTGGACTTATCGGCCTTCTCATGAGAATCCATATGCTTGACTACTTCTTGCAGATTGCTAGCTTTGCTGAGTAACATCTTAAAAGACTTGATAGTGAGTCCCTTAAGCATGAAAGCTATCGGTCCATGGATGCTTTTGAGTAAAATCTGAATTGCATGTTATTCATGTAGTTGATGCTCACACTTCATGCTAAGAATTCTCCACCTTAAAATATAATCTACTAGAGTCTCGTTAGGCTTTTGCTTTTCTACCACGAGATCTCCAATAGAAACATGATACTGCACTTCGGCAAATTTTTTTACAAACAGCAGTTCTAACTCGTCGAATGTCTTCACTGATCCGTTGAGAAACTCGGCATACCAATCAAACACTATTCCTGACAGACTACTAACAAACTGACGGAAAAATAAGGCTTCGTTACCTCCGGTATTGCCACAACTAGCTCGGAAATGTGTCATGTGCTGTCTAGGATTTCCAGTCCCGTCAAATATCTTAAAATTTGGTGACAAAAAATCCTTAGGGTAGGGTACGACATCGAACTCCTCTGGGTAGGGTCTACCCTTTAAAATCAATGCATCACCCTTAGACTAGGTCAAGGCCTCCCGAACTTGTTCAACCATTTGTTTAAATTCATTTTTTGGTATGACGCTTTGGACAGAGTATTTCTTCGGTTGTTCATCAGAGGTGAATTCTTTTCTTTCATCTGCAACATGAATGGTTTCCGGTTGGTTCATTTTTGGAAGTGTCATTTGCGGTGATTGTGACTGTCTTTGCATTGCAATCACAGTAGTTGTGAATTTTTTTATTTTTTTTTGAGATGATTGATCTATTCGTCCCTTTGTTGGGTGGCCCCTTGCCTGTTATCCGCGACGTTCTCCATACCAGAAGATGGAGCATCACGCACAGATAACTCAGCTTGGGTCTCGAAGACATTGATTTCTGTTAATCTTTTGTTCATGTAATCTGGCATATCGTAATTTTCATCATTCATATATTTTCTTTATTCTTCAGATAATCACGTAATATTGGCTTGGTGTCTCTCCAACTTAGCT
>NW_018165131.1:184842-186617 GCF_001263595.1 Phalaenopsis equestris | reverse complement strand
CTTAGCGTTAATCGAGTTTCCTTTGATTACTTTTAGGTCAATTGGGGATTTCTGAAGAATATCATTTCATTTGCTGAGCACCGATGTCGTTCTGTAGAAGTTAATTGAATCAACCAAAATCATATTTACGGAACCTTTTTCAGGTTCTTTCAAATACTCTTTTGGGATCGTTTTTCTATGGTGTGGCCGAGTAACTGGTGGTATGGACAATATTGAGGACGATCTTTCATATTAGCTTCCTCTGGCTTTTTCGACTTTGGTAGACTAAATCCTTATTCCTTTAGCAATTCATGGAACATCTTCGACACGGCTTCCTCTTTGAAGGAATACACCACTTTTTATCATTCTGTCAAGGATATCCTCTTATTCTCTGCTCGGTATGATCTTTCCTGAAGCGGTTTAGCAGTTTTTGGCTAGACTGGCCATATTGTTGTGCCTGTTGTTGGCGAGATTGTTGAGGTTGTTTGGCTTTCAAAATTTCCTGGCTACGTCTCCTTTCCTGAGATTTTATCAGTTGTGCAGGCTTTGAATTGGAACTAATCTCGAATCCAGAAAGTAGCGGGGCATAAGCATCAACTGACTCTTCCTCATGTATCACTCCCAACTACAGACTTTTCAAGACTAGTAGAGCTCTTTTCAATCAACACCTTTGAAGAGAATTCTTTGGTAGACTTCAAGTTGAACTCTACAATAGGCTCCACAAACTTATCTGTTTCAAACTTCATCACTGTGATGGCCACCTTCCCAAACTTAACTCCAATATCATCAAACCCTTGTCCAAATTTAATAACTAACAGGTTAGCCAGTTCATCCCTATTAACAGCAAACTCCATTCCAGAGGCAAAAGAAAAGATCAACCTCGGCGAAGACATTGTCCCTGTCATTTGAAGAATTTCTGAAAGTCAGAGATGTCTCGTGCCTTGCAGTTTTGACAGAAGTACTCAAATTGACCCACTTGTCTTATGAACTGGGCATTCTTTATTATTTTATTTTTCAAATTTGTTATTCACTTGTGATTAAAGCATTGAAGAGTTGCAATTAGAAAATTAAATAAGCGCAAAGAGGCGCAACAACTTGGCTTGATTCATAGAAAAGCAAACCAAACCCAAAGGAGACGAAGAAATGCAAAGTTTAGGACCCATTGCGAAAAGGTTATTGAATAGACAGTCCTGAAGACCAAAGAGTTGGTCGTACTTTCTCAAGATAGAAATGGGTAAAGTATGTCAATGAAAGAAGAGTAATTTGGCCCAAGAGGGACATGGACACATTACCAATGTGTGAAGATAATATTTCCTTATTTAAATGTAGAGAGAAGCTTATCCGTGGCAGAGTCGCCAGAAGTTGTCGGCACTATTTTGGTTGGAGGAGTTGCCGTAAGAAGCTATCGGTCACCGAAATCAAAATTTCGTCGCCCGCTTCGAAAGCACATTTAATTTTCATATATATTTAGGTTTAGAAAAATATGAAATCAAACTGACCCCATATTTTTCATAATTTAAATGAAAGAGCGTTGTACCTCAAATTCTGTATCTATCCCGAAGAATAAATACAAGACTTGAGGACAAGGCTCGATCAAATAAACTCAGGAATATATGACATCCGTGTGGTCTGCCAAACCTTTGTATTTGCCTACAAGTTTCCCTATTTAATATAAAGAATTAAATAGGGTTTATATTAAGCTGGGTTCAGACATGCTTCCTATAAGGGCAAGCCCCTATGGTTAATTACATCTTAAATGACCAAAGTCACCTAAGAAGACTCTCGATAAAAATCAG
>NW_018165131.1:183551-183853 GCF_001263595.1 Phalaenopsis equestris | reverse complement strand
AGTTTTAGTTTTCATGCAGGGTGACATCGTTGTTTAGCATGCAAATTTGTGTAAGCATAAAAGTATAACATAAAAGTACAAGAAAGACGACGCTGAAAACTGTAAAAGCGTACCTGGCGAGTCTTCTCGTTCCACCACATGAAAATTAAAAGGCATATTCGGGCAGTTTATATGAAACAGGGAAGTAAAATTTTGACGACCTACCTAACCCTAGGTCATATCTTGGTGGGTCCTTATTAATTTCCTTATTAATGATATTTGTCAAGCAAAACATATTAAGTTTAGTAGATCTCCGAGGTATC
>NW_018165131.1:178133-183478 GCF_001263595.1 Phalaenopsis equestris | reverse complement strand
TTAAACTTATTATGTTGCTTAATAATTCATCCTGTAAATACCTTTAGTGCTCAGTGAGCATTGATGTCTCAATTATCACTAAGAATAGGGTAATTATCATTTGTAATTTAATTTAAGAATTATGTGGGTGAAGACCCTTAAAGAGACAAGTTTATGTTGCTTAATAATTCATCCTGTAAATACCCTTAGTGCTCAGTGAGCATTGATGTCTCAATTATCCCTAAGAATAGGGTAATTATCGTTTGTAATTTAACTTAAGAATTATGTGGGTGAAGACCCTTGAAGAGACAAGTTTAAGAGACTTAGCCTAATTTTGACTTGGGCTTGTAGTGTTTGAAAGATGTTTTAATTTTCAATGATGTTTACTTTTCTAATCCTTATTTAAATGAAACTTGATTTAGCCTAAGTCACTACTAAGCCCTTAAGATTTTGGTGAGTGTCTATCTTGTCCAACATCAGAGGAAATCCAAAATTCCCTCCCATTAGTAATATTTAAATTGGCAGGAACAATATTATTTTCATCATTAAGCATAGGATTGTTCACTACCATATTTTGCGAATCAACATTAATGACCTGCTTGTCATCTATAGATTGAGGCTGCTCAACAACAATTGCATTCCTATCACCTTCATGTCCAATGTGTTATGTTCTCCTATTATCATATTTGAGACTGGGGTGCAAATGGTAACAATAAGATGCAGCATGCCCGACAATGTGATAAATACGGGGAATGTTGCTCAATTTCAACACTTTGCCAATAGCCCTGATGGGCATAACCTATCTAGATTTCAACGTAAAAAGGTTGGGTAATTTCTCTTTCTACCAAAACACGAGCTTTCGAAGGACATGTAAGTGTGAAAGTAGAATTATCCATTTTAAGAGATTTGCCATAGGCAGCAGCAAGGGAGAATAAAACCTCATGATTAAAAAGATAAAACTTAAGTCTCGGAACACGTAACTAAACAGAAATAATAGGAGGTTCAGTTTTAGGATCAAAATCAACCGCCCATCTAAGAAGTTTCATTATCCAATTTTCTATCCTCATCATACGTCTAGAGAACAAGTGAGTATAATCATCATCATTGGAGAGCTGAATCAATATATTCCTACCGTCCAACAAACCAACTTCCACCACCCCTTAAGTTTCATAAATTCAAACTCTTTCCGAATAACTTCAAGTGAAAGATGTCCATAAATAATTTTTCCAATCAACGCAAGTCCACAGGAGGAAGATAAAATGTTTGTTTCAACATCATACATGAACATGACAAGCTTACCGTTTTTCTTCCCCAACTTTCTAATGAAATTATAATCCCCCCCATAATCAAAGACTCATGAAACGCCTGAGGAAACAGAGAAGAAGTGCAAGACTCAGAGGATCCCCCACCTCCATCCAATACAACATCCACAAAACTATGAGTGACTGACATTCTAGCACCACGAAACAAGGAAAATAGAAAAATAGAAAAATAGAAAGATCTCACCAGTGCGTGACCTCCATAGTCAAAGGGAAGCCATAATTGCCAGAGTGAAGAGGAAGCCTAGCCATCACCATGCTGATAATATATATATATATATATATATATATATTGATGAGTAGTATTTTTAAAAATTTAATTGACTACATGGCTACAAAGATTTATAATCAATTAAAAGTATTAATTAAGAAATAGAATAAAAATTATTAAATTAGATTCAAATGATGTTTTAATATAAACAGCAGATTTTAATCTTGACCTAACTCTTAACATCTTATAACTGCATTATTAGGGTTGTCAAAACGACTATTTGTTTATGAACAGCTCATGTTTAGCTAGATAAGCAAACGAGCCGAACACAAACACACTTTTTGAGCTCAAAATAAAAGTGAGCCAAATAAGAGCTGAGCCTGGGCTCGCTCGTGTTCAAATCGTTTACAAACCAACTTAAGTATTTGTCTGTTAACTTTAAATATCCTTCCACATTTAGGATCTTTAATATCGCCTGCAACAAATGGATAAAATTTAATTACAGTAAATGAGTTTTACCAAAAACATATAACTCAAAATTAGGATTTCTATTATCTAAATCTAAGATGATAGGAATAGTACGAGGATAAAAAGATTCTACTTCGCCATAACTAGTTTTCCAATTTTTGGAAAGTATATCTATTTCACTCTATAATTTTTTATTTATTTGATTACTGAACCATTTTAAAAATATATTAAGCCTTCTCCTTCAATTAATCTATTGTATATCATCAAAATAAATTTCAAAAATTTTTCTATGGTCATTTTCCAAAGTATAATTAAGGTGCTAATTTTTAAATGATTCATATTTATTCTTTTGATAATCATTAATTAAAGCATTTCTTACAATTTATTTTTAATTTAAACATTATTAAAATTAAAACTAGCCTCCGATTCCGGAGAAGAGTTTTCTACCAGATGTAGGTGTAATAAATGATTAGTGGATAGATTTATGTTGTCTATCCTTTGAATGATTGATGAATTTTCATCAAAATTATTTTGAGATAAAATTGAAGATGGATAAGATATCCTTGGAAGCGTGGTTGATCTTCTCAGATTGAATCTTATTAAAACATCTCCATTAGTATTTTGACTAACTTGTTCGACATTTTGATTTATTACAGGATGAAAATTTATAGTTTGTAAATGCCATCATTCAGGGAAGCTAACTTCATCCCATTTAATTGTTCTATTGATGACTATATTTGACGCTAATAAATTTGTTTCTACTATTGTAGATCTATGTGTTGGTTTCATATTGTATTTAATATTTGGACCTAAAGGATTCATAACTTTTAAATTTATTATATAAATTATAGTTATTGTTTCAGATCCAGGTAAGAAATCATACCCTTGTAATTAGATCTGTATTTTAACTATTTTGAAGAGATTAATGTCTGAAAGTGACACACTTAAATTTGAGAAAATATTGAAGAAAAGTGGTCCATGAGAGAGAATAGTATCCATAACTCCTACTATAAATTGTGCCCAATTGAGGCATCTTACATTTCTTAAGCAATCTAAAATTGATGCATTTAATTCTCTTAATGTTTTCATCTAGTTGTTGTTAGATTATGATATTAAAATTATTTAAGAAGAAAAGTTCTAGAGTTTTCTCTAATTATCTCTGATGAGCACCTCCTCATGGTTTAATAATACAGAATTATCTCAAAAATTGAGAAAATCTCAATCTAGAATTAATAATATTAAATATGCAGAGTTGTAGAAATACCCTGCAAATAAAGAATAATTAAATAAATAGACTATTCCTAAGGTAAAAATGTCTATAATCTACAAATTAGGAACCTTTAATTTCAAAGGGAAGTCTTTAATAAAAACTGTGGAACAATCTTTAATTATTGTCGATCATGAGAAAACTGTTTCTTTATTAAGTCATGAAGATTTAAATAGTTATTTTGAAAATTATAAATATATTCATATAGATTTAATTCAAATTGCATTTAATTTATTTCATTTAAAATAGTTTCTTTAGGATTAGTAATGAATTCAAAAATAATTGTGTTGCCAAACTTATTGAAAATTATTCAAGTAGTATCAAAATTTTCTATTGACATAATTTTACATAAGAATGAAGTTCTTAAAATAATATGTTGTGTTAAATTTTTAACAAGTAAAAAGTATGTATTTATACATATATCATTTCTGCAAATATTAGTTGTAGAAAATTTTTAATATATTTCCATTTATTTTATGAAGCAGACCTTAGCGGTTGAGTGGTCTTTTTTCAAAGTATTTTGCCTTCCTGTATATAATTCATATCTGCACCACTACCAAGTAAAGTAGTGAGATTATTCAAAGTATATTCTGTATTTATAATTAAAGTAAAAAAATTATAAACCATTTATGCATAAGAGGTTTTGTAAAGAGTTTTTTTTATCCTTTTCTTTTCCTACTGATATTTTAGTTGTTTTACTATTTTGTGATTCTTGATCTAATAATCTAGTGGTTATTTTATCTTGGGTTGCTTTTATAGTAATTATCTCAGATTTTAAAATATTAATTTTATTTTTTAAATCATTAATAATAGTAGGTCTAGTATTTGTATTTAAAATTAAAGCTTTATTTAAAGCTTCTCTTGTTGTGGTATATTTGATTTTAAAACGATCGACGACGAAGTGAAAAAAAATAACACGAGAAAAATTCACACCAAAAAAGAACACACAGATTTACGTGGTTCGGCAAATTGCCTACATCCACGGAGTTGCAGAGGATTTTACTAATTGAGGAAATTACACTGTAGTCGATAGTCTCGACACTTACAAGAGACAACGTTATCTCTTCCTCTCTCTCTCTCTACTGGAGAGTCGCCCAAGAAGAAGAAGACGAATCAAGGATGTGAAACCTGCAAGGCCTCTTCACTTGTTCTTGTAAACCAGGCAGGAAGAGAAAGCCACTGTAGAGAACCGTACCTTGCTCTTCTAGCCTCACCGAAAAACGTGCGTTCCTCCTTCCCTTCAACTCCTGCTATCTTTTTACAAAACAAGAAATCTTTCTTCCTGCAATTCAAGAAGAGTCCACGGTTTCTTTTTTTGCTTGCATTTGTGGTGGTGGGGCCAACTAAAGCAAAGAGGCACGCCTCTTCCAAAGTAAGAGGCGGGAACGGTTGATAGTGAAGAAGAAAAAAAAATTTTACTTAGGTTTTGCAGGTGTAATTAAAACCGGGCTCCACATACATAACAAATCTCCCACTTGGAGATCGGTACACAGACAACAACTTCTTCTTTCTCAAATAGATATCCTCAACTGTGAATCCTCCAACTTGAATCATCCACCTCTGCAACTCAAAGCTCACGTCTTCAAGCTCTGTCTTCACACCAAAAGACCAACTGAAGCTGCGCACAACTTCAGTTTCTCCAGAGTAACACTCTTTGTCAACATATCAGCAGGGTTCTGGCTTCCACAAAATTTCTCAAGCATCAACTGTCTGTCATCCATCAATGATTGTATGAAGTGATACCTGATATGAATGTGCTTTGTCGTGGACTGAAATGCTGGATTCTTGGCAAGGAATATAGCGCTCTGACTGTCACTGTAGAGAATGCCCATCTGATTCTTCTTGCCTAATCCTTTCAAGAAGCCCTGTAGCCATATCATCTCCTTTGCAGCCTCTGACACTGCTATGTACTCAACTTCTGTAGTAGACAACAAAACTGTCTTCTGCAAATTAGAGCCCCATGATACTGCAGTGCCACCAATAGTGTAAATATAGCCTGTAGTACTTCTTCTAGTATCAATGTCTCCAGCTAGATCAACATCAACATAGCCCCGTACCTCTGAACTCTTTCCTGAGAAACACAAGCAAGTTTCTGCAGAGC
>NW_018165131.1:176103-177094 GCF_001263595.1 Phalaenopsis equestris | reverse complement strand
GTTGTGGAGAACGTCTGACCCTTTCTGACCTGCGAACTGCAACTGTAGGGGTAGACTGCTCTGAAACTGACTGTGGAACAATAGGAGTGGATGCCCTGGATTCACTCTCCTCGTCACCTGCATCTCTATCCTGCACTGTGACCTCTGGTAAATCATCAAACTTTACCAACTCAGATTCCTTCAGTGTTGTTTCAGAAACTGTACTGGACTTGTCCTTGTACATAACATTCTCATTGAAAACCACGTTCCTGCTCCTTATGATCTTCCGACTCTGATCATCCCAGAAACGATATCCAAATGCCTCATCTCCATAGCCAATGAAATAACACTTCTTTGACTTAGCCTCAAGCTTATTACGAGCATCAGGATTAATGAGAATATAAGAACGACAACCATAAGTATTAATGTGAGAAAATTTTACATCTTTCCCACTCCAGACTTCTTCAGGTAGTTCACAGTTTAATGGAACAGATGACCCTCTATTGATCAAATAAACTGCAGTACTAACCGCTTCAGCCCAAACAGTAGTGGTAGTCCAGCGTGCAATCTCATGCTTCTAGCCGGCTCATTATGCGCTGTGCAACACCATTTTACTGTGGTGTTCCTGGAGTGGTCTTCCTCATTCTGATTCCATGAGCTGCATAGTACTCCTTGAACCCACCATCAATGTACTCACCACCATTATCAGACCTCAGACATTTCAGCTTTAAGCATGTCTCTGTCTTAACCATAGCCTTCCAAGTCTTGAACACACTAAATACATCAGATTCATACTTCAAGAAGTAAACCCATACCTTTCTGCTGTGATCGTCAATGAATGTGATTTAGTAACTAGAGCCTCCAAGATATGCAACTGGAGAAGGTCCCCACACATCTGTTTGTACAAGATCCAGCTTTCCTGCCTTTGGCGTTCTGCTACATTTCAAGAAACTGACATTTCTCTGCTTCCCCATAATGCAACTCTCGCACATGCTGAAATCAACTGACTTCA
>NW_018165131.1:171006-175831 GCF_001263595.1 Phalaenopsis equestris | reverse complement strand
TTTTCTTACCCCGAGCCAGTACCAATGCTTTTTTAGTAACTTTTCAGGTACTATCTGAGAAAACTACTGAATGTACACATTCATCAAGCTGCCCAACAGAAATGAGGTTCTTTTTCAGTTCAGGAATGTGTCTGACCTTTTGCAGAGTCCACTTGTTTTTATTTGGAAGTGCAATGTCAATATCTCTCATTCCTACCACATTCAGAGCTTCTCCATCTGCCAGATATACTTTTCCAAAGTCACCTGCAACATAATTCCGCATCAATTCTCGATGGAAAGTTGTATGGAACGAAGCTCCTGAATCCAGTATCCAGTCATCAACAGGACTATGAACTGCCAGTAGTAGTGCATTATGTGATTCTTCAGTTACCACATTCGCACTGTCAATCTCCTTCTTCTAAAGATTCCTGCAGTTCCTCCTTATGTGGCCAGTTTTTCCACAATTCCAGCAAGTTACTTGTTTACCAGGCCTTGACTTGCTCCTGCTTCTGTTCTTTAATTTTGATCTTCCCCTGCTTGAGTTTCTGTCAAGTGATCTCCCTATGGAATCAACATTTAGTGCCAAACTCGAACCTGAGATCTCGCCAGAATCTTTTCTGTGCACCTCCTCAGCCAAAATCAAATCACGAATATCTTCAAATTTCAGTTTAGATTTACCTGCAGAATTACTGACAGCCATCCTCATAGCTTCCCAGCTATTTGGCAATGAAGCCAACAAGATCAGTGCACGTATCTCATCATCAAATTCAATTTCCACAGACGATAATTGATTTGTGATGGTATTGAAATGTGTTGTACAACAGACGTACTACGTACTTTCCGCCATCTTTAAATTGAATAACTTCTTCATCAGATATACCTTGTTATTCGCCGATGGCTTTTCGTACATACCTGACAGGGCTGTCATAAGATCTGCAGTCGTCCTCTCCTTGACGACATTGTGTGCTACGGGCCTCGATAGGGTCAGTCGAATAACCCCATCAATCGAATAACCCCTAGAACCTGTCGATCTAATAGATTTCATTCATTCTCATCCATTCTTTCAGGTCTTTTTCCCAATAACAGAAGATGAAGTTTCTTCTCATAGAGGTAGTCCTCTATCTACATCCTATCCGATGTCATCACTTTGTCTTCACCTATTGTTTTTCCTTAGATTCGAACCTAAGCTCTGATACTATTTGTTTATAGCCATTGGCTCTGTAGCCATTGGCTCTGATACCAGTTGTTGTGGTATATTTGAAATTTAAAACGATCGACGGCGAAGTGAACAAAAAACAACACGAGAAAAATTCACACCAGAAAGAACACACAGATTTACGTGGTTCGGAAAATTGCCTACATCCACGGAGTTGCATAGGATTTTACTAATTGAGGAAATTACACTGTAGTCGATAGTCTCGACACTTACAAGAGACAACTTTATCTCTTCCTCTCTTTCTCTCTCTATCGGAGAGTCGCCCAAGAAGAAAAAGAAGAAGAATCAAGGATGTGAAACCTGCAAAGCCTCTTCACCTGTTCTCGTAAACCAGGCAGGAAGAGAAAGCCACTGTAGAGAACCGTACCTTGCTCTTCTAGCCTCACCGAAAAACGTGCGTTCCTCCTTCCCTTCATTTTTCGTCGCCTGTAGCCTTTTCTTTTCGTAAAACCAGAAATCCCTTTTTGTTTTTGCAATAGGAGAAGAGTCCACGGTTTCATTTTTCTTGCATTTATGGTGGTGGGGCCAACCACAACAAAAAAGGCACGCCTCTTCCAAAGTAAGAGGCGAGAACGGTTGACAGTGAAGAAGAAAAAAATTTTTTTTACTTAGCTTTTGCAGGTGTAATTAAAACCGGGCTCCACATACATATTTTTGTGTTTTTCCTCAATTTCTTCTGAATTGTCAAAAGTTTCGGGAGATTAATTTAATATTATTTTGAAAATAGATTACTTAATCTTTTCATTTATATTAAGCTCATTTATGTTATTTTTTATTATGCATCTATTTGCATTGTTTCCGATTTTGCCACATTTATAGAAATTTATTTCTTTATTTTCTTTTTTTTATGAGAACCTTAAAGTCTTAAAGTCTTTTCTCTAAATAATATTTTTCATAGTGTTGCTTATGATATTTCTTTTTTTCATTTCATTTCTTAGAACATAATATTGTCCATAATTTTATTACTCCAATTGACATATTCATAGAATTCAATTCTAATTTCCTGATGAAATTAAATATATCAATCAGTTACAATGATTTCTTGATTGGCTAAATTATGTAGCGGAGTATTATCAAAATCTTGCTTCAGATCCTGTCATTACCTAGGACAGATTAAAAAATCAAAATATCCCTTGGACAGAAAATTATAATAAAACTGTCTAGCTAATTAAGCAAGAGGTTAAGAATTTACCTTGCTTACAACTTGTTAATCCATCTCTACCTAAAATTTTAGAGACCGGTGCCTTCTATGTTGGCTATATATGAATCCTAAAGCAAAAACTTTACATAAAGAACAATTAATTCGCTTTATTTTACATCATCTCTCAAGTGAAATACCATACAAGAAAAATATTCTACCATAAAGAAAGAAGTTCTTTCTTTAGTAAAATGCTCTAATAAATTTCAAAATGATTTATTAAATATCAAATGTTTATTACAAATTGATAGTAGTTCAATTAAAGATGTCAAAAATATTGTTTCTAAACAAATATTTGTCGGGATGGCAAACACAATTGTTTAATTTTGTTTTTTATATTGAATATATTAAGGGTACTTCAAGTTCTTTACGTGACTTTCTCACTCGTGAATTTTTGCAAGGAGAAAGAAACGGAGGGGCCCTCATCCACTAGTTAACATGCCCCCCACACGTGGTGGGTCCTCCACTCGAGGGGCGAGAGGTAGGGTCAGCCTAACATGACTCCACACAAATTCATAGACTTGCAGACTTACCTTTATGGAAGTCCAATGATATCCACACCAGCAAATAATTCTCCAGATATACAAATTTAAGTAATAGTCGAATTTGTGCAAAAGTCTCCCGAGAAAAATTCTCGAAATAAATTTGAAAGATTACCAAATAACTGATCCCTGGCAAATCTAGGAAAAATATCCCGGTGCAATCACAAGACTCAGGTTCTTATAGAGAATCACATGAAACCATATTGACTTCATTATATTGTGTTGAAATTCAACAAAAATTTAACGAACCTAATGAATCTATTGCTTATAGTAAAACAACAATCAATCACATATTACATCATAAACACATACACAAGCGCGCGCGCGCGCGCGCACACACACACCACACACACACATATATATATATATATATATATATATATATACTAAGTTTAGATGTTAGATGTAGAATCACCTAGGAATTGTGCGGCATATATGTGAAGTTCAACTTAAATTCAGGAAAAATCTCAGTTGTTCATGTATCATCTATGTGGAACCCTTTGGGATCACGTCCTACACAAAAGGGGAAGATCCCAAGCGATAACCACACAACAGAAAATATTATTGAGACATTAAAATCATTTATAAAATATTAAAATTCAATATATTTATCAAAATTCAATACAAAGCTTATGAAATTATTATATCTCGATGGAATTATGATGAATAAATAGAATTGTTGCAATCCAGTTAACTCATGAAAGTTAGTAAAATAGAAAAAGTCCGTCTCGATATTGATGACCTTTACGAAAAATAGAAACGTTATGTCCACATGAATAGGGCTATTAAAATGGCTCATTATTCGTGAACAGCTCGTGTTAGCTCGTTAAGAAGCTCGTGTTCGGCTTGTTCGCTAAGTTAAAGAGTCAAACACGAACAAAATGAACAAATATTTGTTTCTTCGTGTTCGGCACGTTTTGGCTCGAAATACTACTAATCAATTATATATATATATATATCTAGTCTTTTTTTAAAATTTAATTGACTATAAGGCTATAAAGATTTATAATCAATTAAAAGTATTAATGAAAAAAATATAATAAAAATTATTAAATTAGATTCAAATGATGTTTTAAATCTTGCCCCAATCCTTAACCTCTGATGGCTACGTCTTTGTTCGTGAATGGCTCGCTAAGCAAACGAGTCGAACCCGAACACACTTTTTGAGCTCGTTACACATGAATATGTGAAACTGAAGGCATTGTTATGTAAATTTCACGCTAATTTCTTAATCGTACGGTCAAAGAGCAGACGGAAGGATGCGGGACCGAGTATTAAGAAGGTCTTAGGGTCTGTTTGGGGCAGCTGCAGCTTATCCAGCTTCTGCTGATAAGCAGCTTATCCTGATAATCTGCTGATGACCAGCTGATCCGGATAAGTTGTTTGGCTGTTTGGTTAACGCGTCTGGAAAACAGTTGATTGTAAAAAATTGACCCTTTTGCCCCTGTTCTGAATAAACAGTTTAGCTGTTTGGTTAGTGCATTTTGTAAACAGCTTATTTGTAAATTTTTTGAGTTGAATGAATAATCTGTGTAGCAGAATGTTATTTTCGCAAATGTCTAGAAATGAAAATGTAAAAAAGTTTAATAATATTTATATAACTCAAAAAAATTGTGATTACATCAAACAAACATAGTGATATATATGAAAGTTCATTACACATTTATGAAACTCTAATATGGATTATAGAAAGAACCAAAAAAAAAGAAAAAATAACATGTTAAAATTACAAGGAAAAATATGACAATATTGAGTTTAACATGTAAAGTCACATCATGACGAATGTTGCCCGTTTCTGCTACCTCAAATCCCCGAGCAAGTGTGTCTTGATGGGGTGCGGTGTACACGGAAGAACTCGAACCATATGCGGTGGTCTCCTGTTGTGGTACT
>NW_018165131.1:169953-170350 GCF_001263595.1 Phalaenopsis equestris | reverse complement strand
GCCCCCACCCAATTTACACCCCGCCCACTCTTTCCAAATCACTTTCATTTACTTAGGAAACAAGCCAATCGTACGCCTTTTCCCAAAACTACAGCTGCCATTCTTACCCATAAGCAGGGCAGATCCCTCCATTCTCTTATATAAATACACCGTTTCTCCATCATCTTCACAAGTCATAGAAAACTATAAACCATCAGCAATGGCCTCCTCCATTTCTCTCCTCTCTCTCCCCTTCCTCCCTCTTCCCAATTTCCGTAAAGTTATGCAGTATAGATTATGTATGAAACAGCATAACCTATTAACCAACAACATAACCTATAACAGATTATGTAAAGTTATGCAGTATAGATTATGCAGTATAGATTACATAAGCAAGAGTCTCTCATTAACCATCAGC
>NW_018165131.1:137796-167122 GCF_001263595.1 Phalaenopsis equestris | reverse complement strand
CTCAGCATTTCCAAACAACTGGCTCGACTGAAATTTCTTGCCAAAATCTCAGATCTCTCGGCGAAATAGAGGAAAGAAGGGACGAGGCGATTGAAGCAAGTGTTTTGTTACCTGCGGAGGAGCGACGGAGGCGAGATCGAACAAATGTGCGAAGGAAGGTCGGCTGCGGGCTTGAGGGTAGCCGAAGGAAAATATGAAGCCCAAACGCGGATCGCAGGGATATAACCGCGATCCGCGTGTAACATAAATTAAAAAAGCTGTTCTAAAAAACGTGGTAGAAACGTGATTTCCAAACGCGACGGCGGCGTTTTCAAAAACGCCGCCGCACATTTAAGCTGTCCCAAACGGGCCCTTAGTCGGCGTGGCGTTACGTTTGTAATAAAATGGACTTTAGTATCTTTCATTAATTTAAGTCGACATGCAATATCTAAAAAGTCAATTTTTAGATATTTCTTCCGCAGCCTTGTGACTTTTGAGGTATTTCTTCGACATCCTTTTAATATTTGAAATCAAATAACCCTTATATAATGATTACAAAGATATTAAGGCATATAAGATCTAAATTGTCAAAAAGTCCACTCGATTAGGCCAAAATTTCCAAGCATTTTAATTTTGTGTTACTTCTGAAATCAAATATGATATCATCCAGCTTTCATTTCATGTAAAGTTTGTTTGAACTGAAATTCTCAGTGGGACAAACCCAACGATGTTAAAATTGAAATTATCTAAACCGAATGGAACCCAAATTAAACATCCAAAGCATTATTAAGAACTTTGAGATGATAATTGGAAGACCAAATAATCTCCAAAAGCTTATAAACAATAGGCAAATTGAGTGTCTCGAAGAAATAAATTTGGAAAATATATGGTTACTCAATTTTGACATCATTAAATTATTCAAACTCTCAAGTAATATCTTATAAGAAGGTGAATCACTTTAAGAAATCTGAATATTGTCTGAATTTTAATGGTATTTATAGAGGATGACCATCATTTCTAGTAAAGTATTGTTGTTACTTGAGGGATTAGGGGTTGCAATTGTTCCCCCCAACTCTCGTAAGTGACTCCCGCCCGTAAACATAAAGCAAAAACAGTGGAGGGGTGGCCTAATCCAATTGTAGATCATCTCTGCAACGTATTTCTAATGGAATGACTTATCACTGAACCCACATCAATGCTCTTCTTGGATGGAATGCAGAAACTAAGAGTCGCCCTCTGTCTAATGACCTCACTCAAATTTGTAGAAGGGAGAAGCTTGTTGGATATGAATTAATGCCAAGCCTTGGATTCATGAGTAATAGCAGAAGAAGGGAAATTAATCATTTTATCATTTCTCGCTTTCCAAACCCCTCTATCATTCGTCAAATAAGTTAAAGATTTGTTCTAGATTGGAATCCATGGGAGCAATATTGTAGAAGAAACTATTTGGCTTGTTAGGTATGATACATGTCATTAATTTGGGTAGAAGAAAAATTTACTTGCCTACCCCTGACATACACCAAATCAGAAGAAGATTTAGACATGTTTGTAATAAATTCACGAACAATGGGAATTGCTGCAATGTCAGTTTGATAACAAAAATTTTCCTAGTCTCTCAGATCTTTCATGGATTCTATGGCACCTCCTGAAGATGAAAAATCTGTCTTCAGAATGAAGTTCTTTGATACTAAGAAATTGTTATATCACTCTCCATCCTTAGTATTGACAAATTTTGTACTATCAAAATAAGTTTTCAATTATACACCCTTTGTCTTTGGTGCCATGAAATGATAATGAAATGAAAAAATTGATAATGCAAATCCGAAATTTCTTAGATCAAAATGCAAGTTTAAAGATTTGGGAGAGAAAATCAAAAGGCAATCCTCAATTCAAGCTAAGAACTCAAATCAACAACAAAACAAGAAGGAAATAGCTAGAGGATGCAACACTTACCTACGGATAGCTAGATCCAACCCTTTCTTCACCGGAATCAAACGAAAATCAGTAGATTTTGAAATGCCCTAAGTCGATCAATAGAAAGGAGGAGAAGCTCTTATGAAGAAACATAGTGAAATGAGCTAAAAAGTGACATATTACACTTTTATTCAAATTTAAGCGCCTCAGCACCAACACTACCTAGGAGCCAGCGTAGATCTAAAAAAAATTAGAGCGGAGCCTAAAGGCTACCATAACATCACCTAAGTGCCACATTCATAAGCCATTGACGCTCAGGCACCAAATTTTACAAATCACAACCAATTACACAATTATCTCACATCAAATCAGAATGAACAACACTAATAACTGAAAAATAAGCATACCACAGAAAATACAACAAACCAAAATAATAACATTAATAAACTTGTGTTGCCTCCCAAGAAGTGCTTATTTTATTGTCCTCGGTGCGACAATGCTAGATCCTTCAATTGGGTTGACCCATAGTCAATATCTCCCAAAGTCTAGGTCTAACTTCCCCTAAATAAACCTTAAGTAATTACCCATTAATTTAAAAAACCCTTCTACTCTTTTGATCAGCAATTTCAACAACTCTAAAAGACAAAACATTTACTATAGTAAATGATCCCAACTACCTCGATTTAAGTTTGCCTCAAAATAATTTCAATCGAGTATTATACAATAAAACCTCCTATTCAAGCTTGAAATCTTTCCTCATAATTTTTTGATCATGCAATTTCTTCATCTTTTTCATATAAATTAGGGCATTTTCATAAGCTTGTTCTCTAATTTCCTCAAGCTCATGTAACTGCAGCAGACATTTTTCAGTGGCACTTTTCATATTATAATTGAACTTTCTGACATCCCAAAATACCTTATGGTCCAGTTCAACAGGAAAATGACAAGCTTTACCAAATATAAGTCTATATGAAGGCATTCTTACAAGTGTTTTATAAGCTGTCCTATAAACCCATAAAACATCATCAAGTCTTAAAGCCCAATCCTTCCTATTAGGATTAATCATTTTCTAAAGGATTTGTTTTATCTCTCTAATCGAAACCTCCACTAGTCTGTGATCCACCTTAAAATTACCTATTTTTAATACATGTATAATGTTTATCTTATACATATTTTTTATAATATTGCACTTTAAAGAAAGATATTTTACATGTTTTTGGTTTTAATTACAAGGAATAGATATTTAGAGAAAATGAAGGCAAAATGGAGCAAAATGGCAACACCTCATATGGCGTCATAGCGCCAACTCATGGCGCAATAGCGCCAACGTACGTTCATGATGGGCGATATAGTGCCCCAGATTGGCACTATAGCCTCAGTAACTGATTTTCTAGAATATTCAATGAATTTGGCTGAATTTCAAAGGGATAATTGAAGTGACTTGGTTAACTTCAATTATTATTAAAAGGGTCAATGACTAAATGAAAAAGGAGGTCTTGAAGGTCTTGGAGGCCTTGGAGGTTTTAGAGAGTCTTGATCAAGTCTTAAAGAGTGTTCTTAGTGGGTGTGTGAGTTTATAATTCTGAGTCTTTGTTTGTAGAAGAAGAGTTTGGAGATTGTTTGAAGGAGACTTCAAGAATTGCTTTGGGAGAAGACAAAAGATAAGTAATTTGTATTTGTGTTTGATTTTTGTTGTTAAGACTTGGCTTTCAATACAAATCATGTGTTTTTATTTTATCTCCATAAATTCTGAGAAGTTTTCCTTTTTTTTCTCCTTGCATATGAAAATTAATCAAGTGGGATGAGATTGATTTAAATATTTCCTTTTATTTTATAAAATTGCGATGGTATTTCATGATTCGGGAGGGTTATGACAAATTAATCAAGTAGGATGATGTATTATGACAAACTTGTCATTTGTGCTGTTAAAATCCGTTGTGAAACATAACTATTTGGGAGGGCTATGATTTCACGAACTAGTGAGTACCACACTTAACTTTGGAAAGAGCCATCGCGATCATCCAAGGGTAAGTGCAAATAGATAGGCAGATAAGTCTTAATGGGTGGTAGAATTGATGTTTCTAAGGTGACAGATTAGATTCTTTTGTTAATTTGATTTTGAATTTGGATCTAAAAGTCCTAGGTAGGTCTTATAGAGAGGGCACAGTGAATAACCTGGAAGAGAGAAGCTGGAATCTACTCAACACTACTACACAAGCTGGAACAAATTTAAGGTTAGCTAAAGTTCTTTGCTTGCACCAAGAGGGGTTAAAGAATGCTCCTATTTGCATAATACATCAATTTATATTTTTAATCATTTAATTTCTACACTGATTAAGATCTCTTTAGATGGGGAAATATTTTTTAGTTATATTTCAACTCTTTTAACTTTAGTAGTCTTTTAAACTTCATTAGATTTTTAGTTATATTTGAACTCTTTTACAGTAAAACCTCCTTTTCAAGCTTGAAATCTTTCCTCATAATTTTTTGATAATGCAATTTCTTCATCTTTCCATATAAATTCTGACATTTTCATAATCTTGTTCTCTAATTTCCTCAAGCTCATTTAGCTGCGACAGACATTTTTTAGTGGCACTTTTCATACTATAATTGAAATCTTTGACAGCCCAAAATACCTTATGTTCCAGTTCAACGGGCAAATGACATGCTTTAACAAATATAAGTCTATATGAAAGCATTCTTACAAGTGTTTTATAAGCAGTCCTATAAGCCCATAAAACATCATCAAGTCTTAAAGCACAATCTTTCCTATTAGGATTAATCATTTTCTAAAGGATTTGCTTCATCTCTCTAATCGAAACCTCCACTAGTCCGTCATCCACCTTAAAATTACCTATTTTTAATATATGTATAATGTAATTTTATACATATTTTTGATAGTATTACACTTTAAAGGAAGGTATTTTGCATGTTTTTTATTTCAAGTACAAGGAATGGATATTTAGAGAAAGTGAGGGCAAAATGGAGCAAAATGACAACACCTCATATGGCGACATAGCGCCAACTCTTGGCGCAATAGCGCCAACTCTTGGCGCAATAGCGCCAACTCTTGGCGCAGTAACGCCAACATATGTTCGTGAAGGGCATTATAGTGCCCCAGACTGGCGCTATAGTGCCGGTAACTTATTTTCTAGAATCTTCAATGAATTTGGCTGAATTTCAAAGGGATGCTTGAAGTGACCCATGGTTAACTTTAGTTATCTATTAAAAGAGTCAATGATTAAATGAAAAACATGGTCTTGGAGGACTAGGAGGTCTTTGAGAGTCTTCATCGAGTCTTAGAGAGTGTTTAAGAGTGTTCTTAGTGGGTGTCGAGTTTATTTGTAGAAGAAGAGTTTGGAGATTGCTTGAAGGAGACTTCAGGTATTGCTTGGGGAGAAGACAAAAGATAAGTAATTTTTATTTGTGTTTGATTTTTGTTGTTAAGACATGACTTTCAATACAAATCATGTGTTTTTATTTTATCTTTGTGAATTCTGAGTAGTTTTCTTTCTTTCTCATTGCATATAGAAATTAATAAAGTGGAATGAAATTGATTTAAATTTTTCCTTTTATATTATAAAATTGTGATGGTATTTTCACAACTTTTCATTGACCTTACAAACTGGTCATTTATGAAGTTAAAGTTCGTTGCGAAACATAATGACCTTTTTTGAATTGGTTTAATGATATTCTTGATTCCTCAAAGATATTTCCTTATTATAGTTTTCAAATGGGGCTTTTACTTTTTACTTTTTTTTTCAGGATATAACAAGTACTAGAACCCCATATTATAGTTAGATTCTCCTAATCCTGTAAGAATTCTCAGGCATCCACAGTCTCCAATAAGTTTGCATAAATTTACTGGCAATATTCATATTCGACTAAAATCTTATGTTTTAACCTAATTGTGCTTCTAGTCCTCTTCCTACGGTTCTATATTACAACTAATTTTAACTATCCAAAAGACCAATTTAAATTTGATTAAGTTTGAAATGTTAAAACAACAACTTGAAATCATATGAAAGTTTAAACCTCTAACATGGATTCATCTAGTTTTCAAGTATTTCAACCCAAGATAGCATAAGAGTTTAAATGCTACGCATGATTCTGAAATAAGATATATTTTGCATTCAAAGGATTCAAACCAAAGATATGTTTTAAATATTGATTAATTAAATAAAAATGCATTTTCTGAGAAGCAACCTAAAACATCATAATACCATATTAAGAAAATAATTTCAACTTTCATGAAAATTATCATAACTGAGCATCATAAACTTGCAACTGTCAAAACTTGTCAAATGAAGCTTAAAACTTCAAAGCCAAATAATAATAATCTTTTCACCAAAAAATAAAAAAAAATAAAAAATCAGAAATACAATTCAATTTTCTATGAAAGCACATGGTGCTAAAAAGAAAATTAAAAAAAAAAGCTCAAGGTATAATAATCAAATTCTTAGTCATTACAAATAAAGATACACATTTTGACTAATTCATCATACATTGCACTCATTCAAAACAAACTTAAAACCTGAATCCACCCAAACCAAAATTAAGATATTATGAACCAAATTATGTCCATTAAAAACGGACTGAGCATCCATAGCTCAAACCCTCTGACGCTTAGCAGCAGAGGCAAGAGGAAATGAAACTCTCTGAGGAACCGCTTGCATTTGCTGCTGCTCAGCAGCTGTCCTCGGTTCAACAGACGAGTAGGGGGTTGGGGTTAGGGTTAGGGTTGGGATTGGGAACATCTTCATCCTCAGTCTCTTCAATCAGTGCTGGTTGCTTCCTTGGCGTTAACAGTTGATAATTGAGCCAGTTCAAGAGGAACCTGAAGAAGGGTGTGCCACCAGGAAGTTACAAAACAACACAAGAATGGAGAAATTCTTGGAATAGAACATAATGGTTATATAAATTTACTTATTAAACAAAAATCTTCAGGAAGTTACAAAACAACACAAGAATGGAGAAATTTTTGGAAACATAATGGTTATATAAATTTACACATTAAACAAAGAATCTGATTAAACAAAAATCTTAATGAATAGCTATTTATTAGATTATGTTGGTGTAAAAAGTAAATTAGCACAAAATAGAAGTGATAACGAGGGTCATTTCCAGAATTGGGAGTACTGTTTGTAGCTGATCTGGAAAGTGCTGGCACTACAAATGGCCGTTTTGAAGCACTTGAAGCTGTAATTTAAGCTGGGGTGTTTACATACATACCACTCAATTCCTATGTATTTACATATAACACCTAAACTTATTTTATACATTTATTCTACCCAAATGTTCCATATCACGTAAGAAATGCCCCCATTTTAACTTCAAGAAAGAAAAATACACTTTTTCATGCATAGGTAGGGTGGCATGAACGTAAACATTGATGTTTAGATGGTAGATATGTAAATACATAGGAATTGACTGGTATCTACGTAAATCTTCCAGTCAAATTACAGAGCTACTAACGAAAAGTATTATGAAGTACAAGACAAGTTGTATTCTTGATTAAAAGTGTACATGGAGTTATTTGCATCTATTAATGAAATTGTTAGCGTTAGAGTCAACTGCAGTTATGCAAATCCAAATGGGACCAAAATTCAGATTTCGCCAATTGTAAGCTCTTCTAGAGGGAACAACAGGAACAATTAAAGCATATGAGTCATTCCAGACAACACATTCTCAGTCTTAGTTATGTTAGGGTTAACTATATTATAAACAAGTTCTACAAAACTAATTAATTACAATGTGGTCGTATGTGAACAAGAAAAAAAGTGGCTCTTTGATAGCTTCAAGAAGACCACCTGTTGTTGTGAGAGTATTTTTCTTTTCATTTAGAGCGAGTGTCACAGCAAGTTAAAACTAAGTGAGAAAGTGAGCTTTGGTGGTGATCAAGACTTGAAAGCAAGGAATACATCAAAACCTTAGTTTTGTTCCTTTAATTTGTATCTTTGGTTTGAATCCTTTTAATGCAGAATATATTTTATTTCAGAATCATGCGTAGCATTTAAACTCTTATGCTATCTTGGGTTGAAATACTTGAAAACTAGATGAATCCATGTTAGAGGTTTAAACTTTCATATTAAACTTTTATATGATTTCAAGTTGTTGTTTTAACATTTCAAACTTAAACAAATTTAAATTGGTCTTTTGGATAGTTAAAACTAGTTGTAAAATAGGACTGTCAGAAGAGGGCCAGAAGCACAATTAGGTTAAAACATAAGAGTTTAGTCGAATATGAATATTGCCAGTAAATTCTTGCAAACCTATTGGAGACTGTGGATGCCTGAGAATTCTTACAGGATTAGGAGAATCTAACTATAATATGGGGTTCTAATACTTGTTATATCTTGAAAAAAAGTAAGAAGTAAAAGTCCCCTTTGACAACTATAATAAAAAAAAATATTTTTGAGGAATCAAGAATTCATTGAACCAATTCAAGGGAGTTATTTCAATACTATTTAAAACACATCTCACTTAGCGTCAGCCTTGTTTTTTTAGCACAAAAATTCTTGGCAATGTATTTTCCACCTTCAAAAACTGCTAAGCTTGGGAAACATATTATGTCTTTACTCAGTTTGAAGGAGAGTCAATATACGAAGCTTGGGAAAGATAGAAGAAACTTCTTAGAAAGTGTCCGCATCATGTTTTACTAGGCTGGTTAATTATTCAAACTTTTTATAATGGGTTAGTAGAATCCCTAAGATCTATCATAGACATTGTTGTTTGAGGTTCATCAATGTCAAAACCATTTGATCAAGCTAATGCATTAATTGAAGAGATGACTATAAATATTTTTCAATGCCCTTTTGAAAGAGTAAATCCAAAGAAAGTGGCCAGAATTCATGATAATGATGTTAGCTTGATGGTTGCATCTCAAGTTGCAGCATTATATAGGAAAATAGACCAAATTGGAATGAATTTTCCTCAAACACCCCATGTGATTGAAGATAATTCTTATCTAAGAAAATAGACCAAATTGGAATGAATTTTCTTCAAACACCCCATGTGATTGAAGATAATTAATTTAGATAGATGATTGATTCTCAAACCTCATTGAAAATTTTAAATGCTAGTAATAATATACCAATAAACCATATTCTAACTTTTACAACCTAGGTTGAAAAAACCATCCTAATTTTAAAATAACAATTCTAGTGGTGGAAGTGAACAATGGAGAAACAACCAAGTAAACCCATTGAGAAATTGGAACAACCAGAGTATGCTAACTATAGACCTACTTATCCTCCTAGATTTAGTGGTAACCAAATAATTAAGGAGAAGAAGTTATCTATGGAAGAAGTGGTGTTACAAATGAGAAATCAATTACTAATTCAAAGTGTTGTTATTCGAAACATTGAGAATCAACTGGGAAAAATGGCTAACACACTTAACAATAGGCCTCAAGGAACACTTCCTAGTGATTTTGAAATCAATACAAAAGAAAAAATAAAGAACAAGAGCAAGTTAAAGTTGTCCAACTTAGGAGTGGAAAGGAATCAAATGTTGGAGCTCAAAAGGAATTTAAAGTTGAGAAAAAAATAAAGAGATTGAAAACCTGAAGAAACTATTCCTAAATAAGTGGAAAAATATATCTCTCCAACTATGATTAATTTAGAAAGACCACCATCTCTTTTTCCTCAACGACCTAGACAGTAAAAGTTGGATCAATAATTTTCAAAAAATTTTAAGATATTTAAAAAGCTTACAATTAATTTTCCTTTTGCAGAAGCCTTGGAATAGAAGTTATGTCAAATTTATAAAAGAAATTTTAAACAAGAAAAGGAAGTTTGAAGATTATGAAACTGTTACACTTATTGAAGAATGTAGTGCAATAATTCAAAAAATGCTTCCTCAAAATCTTAAAGATCCTAGTAGTTTCACTACACCATGTGCGAATGGAGAAAAATTGTGGAAAAGTTTTATGTGATTTAGGAGCTATCATTAATCTCATGCCATTATCTATTTTTAAAAGGTTAGGTTTAGGAGTGACTTCTCCACTACTGTAACCCTATAATTAGCTGATCAATCTATCACCTATCCTATGGGGGTTATAGAGGATGTGTTAGCTTTAGTGGATAAATTTATCTTCCCTGTTGATTTCATTATGTTAGATATAGAAAAAGATAAAGAAATACCTATCATTTCGGGAAGACATCTCCTTGTCATCAAATGAGCGATGGTAGAGTTAATGACTAGAAAGTTACATTTAATGTGCTTAAATCAATGAAATATCATGATAAAAAAAGATAGTAAATGTTATAGAATGGATATTATTGATTATATGATTGTTAATCATTTCCAAGAAAAATGTGAAGTCA
The DNA here is from genome assembly GCF_001263595.1 of Phalaenopsis equestris. Classification (NCBI taxonomy): domain Eukaryota; kingdom Viridiplantae; phylum Streptophyta; class Magnoliopsida; order Asparagales; family Orchidaceae; genus Phalaenopsis; species Phalaenopsis equestris. Next base: position 156,902 of record NW_018165131.1, on the reverse strand, counting down.
TAACTGATAAAAACAAACTGAAAAATGAAGATGCAATGGATTTTGAAGATAAATCAAATGAGATATTTAATGAGGATTTAAATTATGTTCAAAAAAAATTTGAAATATTAGATATTACTGAAAATAATAAACGTCAGATTTCTTCAATAGAAAAACCTCTTGAACTTGTATTGAAGGTACCCCCTACTCATTTAAAATATGTATTTTTTGGAAATGCATCTACATTACTAGTTATTATATCCTCAAACTTGACTGCAAAATAGGAAGAAAAATTATTGGAGACATTGACAAATCATAAGAAAACTTTGGATGGACATTAGTTGATATTAAAGGAATTAGTCCTTCAATCTCTACGCACAGAATTTTAATGGAAGATAATTATACGCCTAAGGCTGATCCCCAAAGGAGATTAAACCCTATAATGAAAGAAGTTGTTAAGAAAGAAATTTTAAAGTGGCTGGATGCTGAAATTATTTATCATATTTCCGATAGTTCTTGGGTTAGTCCTATTCATTGTGTTCCTAAGAAAGGAGGAGTGATTGTAATCATTAACGAAAGGAATGAATTAATTCCTACAAGACAAGTCACTAGGTGACAAATTTGTATTGATTATTGAAAGCTAAACCTCGCTACTAGGAACAATCATTTTCTGCTACCTTTTATGGACCAAATGTGGGATAAACTAGCTGGGCATCATTATTTTTGTTTTTTGGATGTATATTATGGATACCACCAAATACCCATAGCTCATGAGGATCAAGAGAAGACAATATTTACTAGTTCATATGTAACTCTTGCTTTTAGGAGAATATCATTTAGATTATTCAATGTACATGCAACTTTTCAAAGATGTATGATGTCAATTTTGTATAATTTAATTGAGAAAGGAATTGAAGTTTTTATGTTTAATTTCTGAGTTTTTAAAATCTCTTTCAATTCATGTTTAGATCTCTTAATGAGAGTTCTAAAACGCGGCAAAGAAACAAATTTTATTCTCAGCTGGGAAAAATGTCAATTTATGATTGTATGAGGAATTGTATTAGGACATAAGATTTCCAAAAGTGACATGGAAATAGATCTACAAAAATTTAAGTTATTGTTGAATTATCACCTCCTATGACTGTAAGAGGAGTAAGTAGTTTTTTGGGACATGTTTAGTTCTAAAATTGCAAAGCATTTTTGCCATCTTTTCGTAAGAAAATACTAAATTTGATTTTAATGAGGAATTTTAATGAGTTTGATTTTAATGAGGAATGCCTAAATGTCTTTAATTTATTAAAAGAAAAATTAATCACTGTACCTATTATTGTTTCACACGACTGGGAAAAACCCTTTGAATTAATGTGTAATGCTAGTGATTATGCTATAGGGGTTGTATTAGGGTAAAGATATGATAAAAATTTTAAAGTAATATACTATGAGGCTCAAATTAATTACACCACTACTAAAAAGGAATTATTAATTATAATGTACGTTTTTGATAAACTTAGATCTTATCTTATTAGAGCTAAATGTATTGTGCATACTAATCATTCTGTTATTAAATATTTAATGATGAATAAGGATTCAAAACCACAATTAATTAGATGGTCCTTATAATGGAAGAATTTGATTTTCAGGTAGTGGATAGGAAGGGTACTGATAATCAAATAGCTGACAATTTGTCAAGGCTTAAAGAGGAAAATATTGTTAACTTTAATGATGAAATAAATAAAAATTTTCTTGGCAAACAATTATATGTGATTATTGCATGGCGAATTCTGTGGTATGCTGATATATTTAACTACTTAAAACATTTTTCCCTACGGACTAGATAACCATCAAATAAAAAAATTCATTCATAATTCAAAATTTTACTTTTGGGATGACCATTATTTATATAAGCAATGTAAGGACTTAGTTATTCGAAGATGTGTACCGATAGAAGAAACTCTATAAAATATGCAAAAAAGTCATAAATTAGATTCTCGAGTACATTTTGGGGTTGATAAAACTGCATTTAAAGTTTTACAATCCAGATTTATAATTTAATAATTATATAAAACATATGATAGATGTCAAAAAGTAGGTAATATTTCTAAAACAAATGAAATGACCCTAAATTTTACTTTAAAAGTTGAAATTTATTATGATTGGGGTCTAGATTTCACGGGACCATCTATACTGGAAAAATTTATATTTTAATAGCTGTGGATTATGTTTCTAAATAGATTTAAGCTACTGCTTTACCCCGTTGTGCTGCTAAAAGTGTTGCAAAATTTTTAAGGAAAAATATTTTTACTAGATTTTGAATGCTAAGAGTAATTATTACTGATGGGGGAAGTCATTTTAAGAATAGAATGATTTAAATATTAAATCAAAAGTTTGGAACCAAGCACAACAACTTATCATCCTTAGATTAGTGGTCTAGCGGAAGTATCTAATCGTGATATTAAAAGAGTTTTGGAAAAAAACTGTTAATCCTAACAGAAGGATTGGCCTGCTAAGCTAAATAGCTCATTATGGGCTTATAGGGATGCTTATACAACTTTTATCAAATGGCGTTATATTGCCTGTATATGATTTTCTAGAATATTGAATGAATTTGGCAAAATTTTAAAGGGATGCTTGAAGTGACCTTTGGTTAATTTAAGTTATTTATTAAAAGGGTCAATGACTGAACAAAAAAGCAGGTTTTTGAGTTTTTGGAGGTCTTGGAGACTCTTGTTCGAGTCTTGAATAGTGTTTATGAGTGTTCTTAGTGGGTGTGTGATTTTAAATTTATGAGTCTTTGTTTGTAGAAGAAGAATTTAGAGATTGCTTGACGGAGACTTCAAGAATTGCTTGGGGAGAAGACATAAGATAAGTAATTTGTATTTGTGTTTGATTTTGGTTGTCAAGACCTGACTTTCAATACAAATCATGTGTTTTTTGTTTTATCTCCATGAATTGTGAATTGTTTTCCTTTCTTTCTCCTTGCATATGGGAATTAATCAAGTGAGATGAGATTGATTTCAAGATTTTTTTTTACTTTATAAAATTGTAATGGTATTTTCACCAATTCTTCATTAACTTTACAAACTGACCATTTGTGATGTTAAAATTCATTGTGAAACATAATGACCGGGGAGAACAATGATTTCACTAACTAGTGTATACGACACTTAACTTTGGAAAGAGTTGTCGTGATCGTCTGAGGGAAGTGCAAAATAGATAGAGAGATAAGTCTTGATGCATGTAGAATTGATGTTTCTAGGGTGACAGATAATCCACCTTAAAATTACCTATTTTTAGTGCCTATTTTATGATCATTTTATGCATATTTTTAGTGATATTGCACTTTAAAGGAAGGTATTTTTGTAAGTTTTTGGTTTCAGGTATATGGAATGAACATTTGGAGAAAATAAGAGAAAAGTAAGCAAAAATGGTGCATATTGTATGGCATGATAGTGTCGCCTCCTGACTTTATAGAGCCACAGCGCGGGCAAAGGGCACTATAGCACCCAGACTGGCGCCATTAACTTCTCTTCTAGAAGATCCATTGAATTTGGTCGAATTGTGAAGGGGTGTTTGAAGCAAACTTCGGTTATTTTCAAAGGTCTATTAATATGGATGAAAATTGAACAAAAAAGAGGAATTTTTTGCAGCATTTGAAGGCTTTAGGAAGTCCTATTTTTATTTTTAAGTGTATGTTTTAATGTGTTTTGTGTTGTAAGAGTAAGAGTTTGGAGAATTCTTCAAGGAGACTCCAGAATTGTGTTAGGGAGATGACATAAGGTCTTTGTATTTTTTTATTTGTTTCTAAGACTTGGATTTTAATACAAATTTAGTGTTTTTGTTTTATTCTCCTTGAATTCTGAGTAGTTCCCTTTTTTTCTCCTTGCTCTTGGAAATTAACCTTGTGGAATGAGAACAATTTAAAGATTTCTTTTTTACTTTTAAAAATTGTGACATCTTCATCGATTCTTCATTTACTTTACAAATTGGCTACTTGGGAGGTTAAAATCTATTGAGAAACATAAAGACCCGGGAGGGCTATGATTTCACCAAACTAGTGACTGTCACACTTCATTCTGGGTAGAGCCATTGGGAGTGAAAATAATAGGGAGATAAGTTTTGATGAGTGTAGAATTGATGTTTCTAGGGTAATAGACTAGATTTTTATCAATTTTAGTTTGGAGTTTGGATCATAAGGTATCTTACTAGGTCTTATAAAGAGGGCACGGTGGGTAATCTGGAGGTGAGAGGTCAGAATCTACTCAGCACTACTATACAAGATGGTGAAAAACTCTAAATTAGTCAGTGTTATTTGCTAGCACCAAAAGGGGGTAAAGAATAGTAATTCTCTTATTTATCATAATACATCATCATATTTTTAGTCATTCAAATCCTACTTAGATTATTATCTCATTGCAATGGGATATATCTTTACATATTATTTAAACTCATTAGAATTACTTTTGTTAAACTGTTAAATATAGTTGTTTTTATCTTCTTTAATTAGTCTTAACCATTGTTATCATTTCATTTTCATTTAAATATGTAATTTAAAAAGAGTTTTCTTTTGAGTTTAGTAAGCCAATTTAAATAATTCAACTATCCTCGTGGGATCGATACTGGAGGTTTTTAAGGAAAATCCTATATTACCTGAAACGCTACGTATACTTGCGTAGTACTTTTAGTGTGAAATTTTATTATTTATTTTCCATATCATTACATTTATTCACACTAGCCACTGAAAATAATTTGTTTCAAATTTTTGGCAATATTTTCAAGATTAAAAATACACGTAATTGTGGTTCGGGTCAAATTTTTGGCGTCGTTCTCGGAGATGGGTAACAAAAATTTTTTAAATTTTGAAAGTAAACTTTTTGATTTGCAGTTTTGTTTGAATTATAGATTTTATTTTACTAAAATTTAAAAATCATAAATTTTAAAAAATTAGAAAACAAAAATTCAAAAAAAAATAGAAAATCAAAAATTTAAAAAATAAAAAATTATAAAAATAAAAAAATTAATATAACAAAAATTCTATTTTATTTTGTTGTGTTATTTTAATTTCTAAATTTTATCACTTATAAGTGTAGTTCGAGATCTGAATGTTTAGTGCCCTACGATTCTGAATTAGAATGTACTATAAGAAAAATATGAAAGCAATGAAGGCTTCATAATTTTCAAGATATAGTGAACACTTCACAAAATAATATTGAAATTCAAATTGGTGAAAACGAACATCATAATTTACAAAAAAAACTTTAAGGGATTATGCAAACCCTACATTAGATGAAATTCACTTAAGTATTAAAACTTCTTCTGTAGCAGCTAACTCTTTTGAACTTAAACCTGAAATAATACAAATGGTTCAAGACAATCAGTTTGGGGGAACACTAGATGAGGATCCAAATTTACATCTCGCAAGTTTTTTAGAATTATGTGCTAAATTTAAATATGATGGTGTATCAAATTTTGTCGTCAGACTTAGGCTTTTCATATTTCATTAAGGGATAAAACTAAGAAGTAGTTAAATTCATTAGCACCTAGATCTATTAGAACTTGGGGAGATTTGGCACAAATATTTCTGGGTAAGTATTTTACACCTTAAAAAACTACTAAACTTAGAAATGATATTACTTCTTTTACTCAGTATGAAGGGGATTCAACTTATGAACTGTGGGAAAGATTTAAGGAACTCCTTAGAAAGTGTCCACATCATGCATTACCAGACTAGTTAACTGTTAAACTTTTTATAATGGGTTAGTTAGATCCCTTAGATCTATCATTGATACTGTTGTTGGAGGTTCATTAATGTCTAAATCATTTGATGAAGCCCATGCTTTAATTGAAGAAATGATTACAAATAATTTTCAATAGCCTTCTAAAAGGATAAATCTTAAGAAAGTAGTCAGTATTCATGATAATGATGCTATTTCAATGGTTACTTCACAAGTTGCTGCATTATCTATTAAAATAAACCAAATTGGAATGATTTTTTCTCAAACGCCTCAATTGATTGAAGAAAATTCATTATCACAAATGCTTGATTCTCAAACTTCATTAGAAACTATAAATTCTATTAATATACCCAATAACCCATATTTCAGTTATTATAACCCAGGTTGGAACTGGAATAAAAATTCTAGTGGTGGAAGTCAATGATGGGAGAAAAATCAAGTAAACCCATTGAGAAACTTTAAACCCACTTATCCTCCTAGATTTAACAGTAATCAATAAGTTAAGGAGAAGAAGTTGTCTTTAGAATAAGTGGTATGACAAATGGGTAATCAATTATAGAGTTAGAGTGTTGTTATAAGCAATATAGAGAATCAACTGGGACAAATTGCTAACACACTTAGATATAAGCCTCAGGGAACACTTCCTAGTAATTTGAGATCAATCCTAAAGATAAAAGTAAAGAGCAAGAGCAAGTTAAAGTTGTCTAACTAAGAAGTGGGAAGGGATTGAGTGTTGGTGTTCAACAAGAAATTGAAGTTGAAGGAAAAGATAAAAAAACTAAAAAAAACTGAAGAAAATATTCCTAAGGAAGTGGAAAAACTTGTTTCTCCAAATAAGAAGAATGAAGAAATACCACCTCCTCCTTTTCCTCAATAACTTAGACAGCAGAAACTTGATAAAAAATTTTCAAGATTTTTTGAGATATTTAAAAAGCTTACAATTGATATTCCTTTTGTAGAAGCTCTGGAACAAATGCCAAGTTACACAAATTTAATGAAAGAAATTTTACATAAAAAAAAGGAAGTTTGAAGATTATTAAACTATTACACTTAGTGAAGAGTGTAGTGCAATAATTCAGAAAAAGCTTCCTAAAAAATTCAAAGATCCTGACAGTTTCACCATACCTTGTGCAATTGTAGAAGAAATTTGTGGAAAAGCTTTATGTGATATGGGAGCAAGCATTAATCTCATCCATTATCTATATTTAGAAGACTAGGTTTATGAGATATTTTCCCCACTACTATAACCCTACAATTAGTTGATCGATCTATCACTTATCCTAAAGGAGTTATATAAGATGTGTTAGTTAAAGTGGATAAATTTATCTTCTCTGTTGATTTCATTGAGTTGGATATGAAAGAAGATAAAGAAATTCATATTATTTTTGGGAGAACTTTCCTAGCTCTTTGACGTGCAATGATAGATGTGTAAGAAAGAGAATTTACCATGAGAGTTAATGATCAGAAAGTAACTTTTAATATGCTTAAATCAATGAAATATCCTGATAAAAGAAAAGATGGTAAATTTTACAGTGGATTATATTGACTATTTGATTGTTAATCATGTTTAAGAAAGATGTGAAGTCATATCAGATCAAAAAGATGAAGTAACTTTGGTACAAAAAGAATTAGAAATTAAAAATATTTTGAAAGCGAATCAAAAGAGAAAAATACTAAGAAGTTAAATTATGTTCAGGAAGAATTTGAAATTTTGGATATTACTAAAAATAGTAAACCTTTGATACCTTCTATTGAAAAATCTCATGAACTTGAGATGAAAGTTCCACCTACTCATTTAAGTATGTATTTTTGGGAAACTCGTCTACATTATCTTTTATTATATCTTCATATTTGACTGATGAACAAGAAGGAAAGTCATTAGAGACATTGAAAAACAAAAAGAAAGTATTTGGATAGACATTAGATGATATTAAAGAAATCATCATTCAATCTATATGCATAAAATTTCAATGGAAGATAATTATAAACCTATAATTGATTCTTAAAGAAGATTAAATCCTATAATGAAGAGGTTATTAAGAAAGTGATTTTAAAGTGGTTTGATGCTGCAATTATTTATCCAATTTCAGATACTTCATGGGTTAGTCCTATAAATTATGTTCCTAAGAAAGGAGGAGTGACTGTTTTTTCAAATGAAAAGAATGAATTAATTCATACAAGACAAGTCAATGGATGACAAATTCTCATTGATTGTATAAAATTAAATGTTGTCACCTGGAAATATTATTTCTCCACCTTTTCTAGATCAAATGTAGGATAAACTAGCTGTGCACCTTTATTTTTGCTTTCTGGATGTATATTTTGGATGCCACCAAATACATACTTTTTGCTTTCTGGATGTATATTTTGGATGCCACCATATACATACTGCTCCTGTGGATCAAGAGAAAATAACATTTACTAGTCCTTATGAAACATTTATTTTTAGGAGAATGTCATTTGAATTATTTAATGCACCTGCAATATTTCAAAGATGTATGTGTCAATTTTCTGTGATTTAATTGAGAAAGGAATCAAAGTTTTTATAGATGATTTCTTAGTTTTTGGAACTTCTTTGGAACTTCTTTCAATTCATGTTTAAATCATTTAACGAGGGTTATAAAATGTTGTGAAGAAACAAACTTTGTTCTTAATTCAAAAAATGCCAATTTATGGTTGCAAGAGAAATTGTTTTTAGACATAAGATTTTTTTAGAAAGGCATGGAAGTAGATCCAGCAAAAAAATTCAAGTCAGTATTGAATTACCAACCCCTACTAATGTTAGAGAAATAAGAAGTTTTCTAGGACATGCTAGTTTCTATAGACATTATATCAAAGACTTTTCTAAAATTTCCAATCCTTTATGTCAACTGCTAGAAAAAGATGCCAATTTTGATTTTAATCGAAAATGCCCTATTAGTTTTAATTTATTAAAAAAAATCACTATACCTATTATTATTTCACCTGATTGGACAAAACTTTTTGAATTAATGTGTGATACTAGTGATTATGCTATTGGGGTTGTGTTAGGTTAGAAATATGATAAAGTTTTTAAAAAAATATACTATGCTAGTAAAACCCTTAATGAAGCTCAAATTAATTACACTACTACTAAAAATGAATTATTAGCTACAGTATATGCTTTTGATAAATTCAGACCTTATCTTATTGGAACCAAATTTATTATTCATACTGATCATTCTGCTATAATGTATTTAATGATTAAGAAGGATGCAAAGCCAAGATTAATTAGATTGGTCCTTCTAATGCAAGAATCTGATTTTCAAGTTATGGATATGAAGGATACTAATAATAAAATAGCTGAGCATTTATCGAGCCTTGAAAAGGAAAATGATAGGTTTAATGATGAAATTAATGGCAGTTTTTCTAATGAACAATTATATGGAATTAATGAATGACAATTTTCGTGGTATGTTGACACAATAAACTATTTAGTTAGTGACATGTTACCCTACGGACTTGATAGCCATCAAACTAAAAAGTTCATTCATGATTCTAAAATTATTTTTTGGATGACCCTTATTTATACAAATAATGTAAGGACTTAATTATTTGAAGATGTGTACCAATTGAAGAAACCCAAGAAATTAAAACCCAGTGTACCAATTGAAGAAACCCAAGAAATTATACAAAAGTGTCATAAATCTGATTTTGGGAGACAGTTTGGGGTTGATAAAATTGCATTTAAAATTTTACAATCTGGATTTTATTGGCCTATACTAATTTGCAACAAAAAAGGAATAATAAAAAATGAAAAAATTAAATAACCTGGAAAAGAATGAAAATAAAATTTGCAAAGTCAAGAAAATTAAAAATTAAAAGAAGTAGAAAAGAAAATCAAATCAAGAAAATTTCTAAAAAATGAAAGAAACCGGTGAATAGATGCAAACTAAACAAAACTGACGAACTAAAAAGTCCACAATTCCTACATTCAAATTTCCATAAATTCTCTATACTTTCCACAAATTTTACAAATCTCCACAATTTCCATAAATTTTCACAAATTCCTTCAGACAAGAAATTCAAGGATCGATGCAGGGATTCTGATTCCTTAAAAATCTATAAATTCTCCAGCTGTCTTTTCACAAATTTTCGACATCCATGAAATTGAAGGATCGGTGCATGGATTCTAATTCCTTAAAACTGTATAAATTCTTTACATTCTTTTCACAAATTTTCCACACTCACTAAATTTTTAGGATCGATGCAAGGATTTTGATTCCTTTCACTAGTTTTTGGATCATGTCCACAAATTGTTTGCACTCACAAAATTTTGAGGATCGATGTAAGGATTTTTGTTCCTTCTACAGTTTTTCTCATCCTATCCACAACTTTTAGGCATCCACGAAATTCAAGGGAAGGTGCAAGGATTTTGATTCCTTAAAATTAACAATTCTTCACATTCTATCCACAAGTTTTTCACATTCATGAAATTCCAGAGTAGATGCAAGGATTTCAATTCCTTAAAATTTCCTAAGTTTATGAATTCTATCCATAATTTTTTTTGCATTCACAAAATTTGAGGATTGATGCCAAGAATTTTGATTCCTCCCACAAGTTTTCACATTTCTCTTCACAAGTTTTCCACATTCACAAAATTTGAGGGTCGATATAGGGATTCTAATACTTTTAAATCAAAATTTAATGGTCAGTGTTGGGATTCTGATACCTCCAAATCAAAATTCTAGAGTCGATGCAAGGATTTTGATTCCCACATGCACAAAGTTTTGAGGTCGATGCAACGATTTCAATTCCCACACAAAACATTTTGGGGTCAGTGCAAAGATTCTGATCCCCTCTTGCTAACTCTTGGGTTGGATGTGATTCCTCGAGTTTTTCTTCCCAATGTAGTCAAATTTACTCGATTGGTCTTTCAATTTGAATGTGATCCCCAGTACTTTCCATCTCAACTCAGTCCCCTCACTCATTTAAATTTGAAATTTTAAAATCAAAATCAAAATCAAAAGAAAAATAAATCAAATTCACCATGACTATTAGATCCCCTATAAGGAATCCTGATGGTTGCCACACAATATTCATAAAACACCCCTTCATAAAGCCAAAAGAATAAAAAGATCACGACATAAAGTTTAGAAGCAACTTTCAAGCCCGATGGCTTGAATTCACAGCTACAAATTGAAAATACACCTACTAAGTCCCCAGCGAGAATTTTGAAATCCTTAAACATGAATTAAATCTCAAACCAAGTTTGGTTGACTATTTTCGTCAAAACCAATACGTGTGGTGTGCTTGGTCAGGACATCACACCTATTAAGGTTCCATTTGTTGACCTCATTTTTGGAGAGGTCTAGTCTTCCTCTAAGTACTTAGGATCTAGCCATAGGACTTTTCTATTGCTATCCTAGAAGATTAGTGATGGACCCATCCCTTTCTAAATTCAAACAACTTCCTTCCTCATTTTGGAGTTTTACATGTGTGGTCTTGACATCTAGCACTTAGAATGCTAAAACGAACATGAGAAAACTCAAAGGGAGTCCCTTGTTGACCTCACTTTTGGTTGCAGTCTGGTTTCTTCTTTAGAAGCCTAGGATCTAGCCATAGGACTTTCCTGTTGACTATTCCTAGAAGACTAGTAAAGGAAGCCTCACAATTAGAAATTCTAAAACTCTTATTTGCACATCTTGAAGTTTCACATGTTAGTTCTAACCTCTAACACATAATAGGTGGAGTCAATATGGGGGAGCATAAGAGGAGCCCCCATAGGACTGTTTGGCCTTAGGGTTAGCCCTGAGTGGTGTGGTATTGGTCATTCTTGCATACACACACTTGCACCTGCACTCACAACCTTAACTCTTAACCAAACATGCCTAATTTTGATCCCTCACTCTATTGGAAATTTATGTGATGGTCCCCTAAACCATTAGCCTTGGGCTAGTGTTTGGTTAAGATCAACACATAAAGGATCCATAATGGGAGTTCCCTTGATCCCATAAAAAATGGTTAATTTTATTATTAGCATCTTATTGAACCCCAATCCTACCCAAGTAACCCAATTTAGTCTTTTGCCGCCAAACTTTCTCAAAACTACCGAATTGCCCCAAAACCTAAATTTTCCAAAAATTCCCAAAATTACACAAATTCTCAAAGTCTCTTCAAAAATCATTTCACATCATTCCAAATCACTCAAGTTAGTCAAATAACCCCAAAATTTTTAAAAACCCCAAAATACCCCCAAAATTGTCAAAAATACCAAAAATGCCCTTCATACCCAAAAAATTCCAAAAAAATTCAAAATCTCCAAAATCATTCCAAATGTCCCCAAAATCAATTTGAACCACTCCATTGAGCCCAATTTGACCAAATTGACCCCTTTTGACCAAAATCCCCAAATTGCCCCTAAATGCCTAAATTCTCCAATTCACCCCCAATTTCCACCAAATTGACTTCAATCTCAACCAATTTCAATTCTAAATCAAAATTTATCATGTTAAATCCCAATTGAGACCAAAGTGAAGCCCAATTGAACCCAATCTCAAGCCCAATTCTAATCTCAATCTCAAAACCCCAACTTTGCCCCAAAATTCAAAATCTCCCTAATTGAACTTCCTAGCTCCACAATCTGCACCCAATTGATACCCAAAACTCTTCATCACAATGTCTTAAGCAAATTTAAACCATCAATAGACCCTAACCTAAACCATAGCCCAATCTGAACCCAAGTCTAGCACAAATCCCCAATTTTGACTCAAAATCCAAAATTCCCCTAATTTAAACCCCCATTTTGGACCCAAACCCTCAAATTGGCTAAAACCACTTGAAATTGACAAAACCATGGTCACCACGGCTAGAATTGAAGCTTTAAGAACCAGAATAAATCAACCTAGCCCAACCTAGTTGAGTCATGCACCAAGGGTCCCTTAATTTAGGGGATCCCTTCCTAAAATGACTAAACCAAGGAGAGATTTGCCATCAACCATCAAGCCACCTAACTAATAACAATTAAGACTTCCTAAACAACCTAGCCACCTCCCACATCCTTGCCAACCGGCATAGTCATCAGAAAATATCAATACCAAGAGTCACCCCACGCTTTAATTTCAAGATTAGAACTCCCTGAGTTGGCTCATCCACTTGCACCTTTCTTCCCTCCACATAAGTAGCTAATCCCACCCATTGGTCAACCATGGTGGCCACTTTTTCCCCCTCTATTTAAGCACAACCTCCCACAACCAAACATGGTGAGTGCACAAATCCTTAGGGAGACTCTGCCAAATTACTTCAAGATCTTCTCCAAAAATCAGAACATTTTCTGTCATCCCACGGAACTCTCAAAAATTCAAATTAAATCATCCTTAAGCTTCCTCAGACTGAACGAGTAAGTTTACCATCAAAACCCTCTTATCCTGAGCCCTCTAACCCACCTCTAGACTAAGACCACACCACCTCCTGACTGAACTCATACCAAGAGGAAAGCAACACTTCAGGAACTTCATTGGACTCCACTGAAGCTTCTCCAAACATCTGATTGAGGCCTCCCCTCTGAGACAAATGTATAACTCATTTTCCCCAAATTGAGCTCGGTTTAGGCTTCTATGAAGAAAAGTTTAATTTCATGAGCATGTGACCATTTAGATAGGTTCGTTTGGACCAGATGAAAGTGTAGGAATAAACCCCATGCTATTTCATTAAGTATCGAGAGAGAACCTATGGTGTTAGTGTGGACGATTCTCGGGCTAGCTCAGATGGGGACGATGACGGAGAGCCGTTGGATTGCACATGTATCAAATGGAGGGCCGAGAGAATAAAACATAAAATTGCGGGCTGACTCAGCGACTATGTGGATGTCGATGTCAAATAGCGGAGCGACACGTAGCATTTTGGAGCACCGTAGGATGACGTGGTTGCCACATATTGAAGTAGGAAAATAAGATTTAAATTATTTAAATTAATTCTGAAACTTAGAAAATGCATAACTTAGTGTAAAAAAATCATAAAAAAGAAAATAAAATACCCTTTTACTCAGTAAACAGAGGAAAATAACGTGGAATAAAAATAAAAATAAAAATTATTTGATGGGTCTCTAATTTTTAATTAATTAAATACCCTTTAGAGTATTTTAATTCTAAACGTAAATAATAATCACTTTGGCTTGAGACTTTAGGGTTGATTCCACATAATAATAGGGATGTTCTCTGATTTTCCAAAGTCAGAGAGCGTCTCTATACATGTAACCCTAATTTTCAAGTCTAACTAGCTATTTTTGCTTAAAATAATTATATAAGTTAATAAATAAATAAATAAAATGGAACTTGTTTTGGTAGGTTCCCTATGGTCAGAGAACACTAGGAAAAATATAAATCAAGTTTAAATGTTTATGTAAATTACTATTGTTAATTAAAACCTAAAATTCACTAAAATTAAAATGAATAACATAATATTCAAAAATTAACAAAAAATCATTCTACACTGTAAATAATAATTATGCTAACTCATTGTAAAAATTCAAAATTTATTTTAATTAGTTTGAGCACTAGAGTCTATTTTCTAAATAAAATGGTATTTTTGCATTAAAATAATTATAATAAATTAATTATAATTAGGAAAACTATGAAAAGTGGTTTTCTTAGTTCCTTGTGATTAGGGGCACTTAAAAAATAACAATTATTTTAAAATAAATAGTTTATTTTTTAGCTATATTTTGAATTAAAAATAATTAAAAATAATTAAAAAATAAAAAAAAATATGAAAGTGTTCCAAATTGTTCCCTGATAATTTAGGACCCTTTGACATATTTTTCTTAATTTTCCTGATTTAGTTATGTATTTTTAAATGCCAAAAATGTATTTTACTTAAATTTTCATTAAAATAATTATAATAAATAAAGTAAAATTTGCAAATTAAAAAGTTTTTTTGTCTGAGTACTTTGAACTTATGGAGATTTAATAAAAAATATAAAAAGTAATTTTTGAAATTAAATTATATTTTCTATTTGATTAATCATTAAAATCAATAAATAATTATTATAATTAAAAGTATAATATTAAAAATCCTGAAATTTTGTCCAAGTGGTCCTCTGTCCTATATAATCCTCCAATAATTTTCTCATGAACAAAAACTTTACTTTGATTAATTAAATAAATTAACATTGAGAGCCTTACTTTCTAAGTTAAAATAATTATATAGATTAAATAAAAATTAGAAAAATCACATTTTATCCTCTAATATTTTAACTAACCCATGAGTGGCGTACCATAAAAAATTCAAAGTAATTTGAGTTGTATTTGATAAGTTATGAAGTGGGGAGCGCGAGGAGCAAAATGATAATTTTGGATTTTGATGCCCCAATTAAATTTTAGGTTAACAAAAGGGTATATGGGTAATTTTGATCATAATAATTTCTTTTGGATATTTTTAACATGATGGGTTAAGAGGTAGAAACCAATTTGCCACTTTTTCATGATAAGAGTAGAATTGTAATTTTATAAATTGTCATGACTTGGAGGTTAATTTAGTTGGATGATTCTAAGGTAGCAAGCTTAAGTTAGGAAGACAATAATTCATTCATTTGAAGCCCCCTAATTGGTGATTAGATGATAGCATGACCCTTTAATAAGAATAAATTTCACTTAAATTAACATTTTGATTATTACGAATTCACCCATGAAATTTTTAAGGGCTTAGTAGTGAACTAGGTTTAATCTAAGATTGTTTAATAACAATTTAGAAAAGATAATATAACTAATTATGAACATTTTGAAAACACTACAAGCCTGACTTTAATCTGGGGTATAAAATCCTTAACGATTTTGAGTCTGTCCCTCAGGGCATTCACCGACTTAACTTTTAAATAACACATTAAGTGAATGTCTGATTACCCCAGTCTTACGATAATTAAAATATCAAGGTTCACTGAGTATAGGGTGCATTAATTTATTAAAACTAACTCTAAATTTGAATGATTAATTGAACAATATAACAGGTTCAAATGAACTTGAGAAGTTTGAAAGGGTTCTAAAAGTTGTTAGGGATTGTTCCCCAAACACTTTTATGACCTTTTAGATATTTTGAAGGACAATTGAACTTATTATACTTTTTCTCACTAAATTATCCGTTAAAACCTTTAAGGATCCACCATGTTATGATCTAGAGTTTGGTAGATTCACCTTCAAATGGTCTTCTAGTTTTCTATTCTTGCAGTTTACTTTCTGTCATTTTATTTACTACAATTTACAACTGCTTCAACATACCATGCATGCTTGGTTGATAAAATGAAAACTTTTTAAAACTAAAAATTCAAACGATTTTCAAAATTAAATTAAACACTTTCAAAGGTAACCAAAAATCCTTTGAAATACAATTAAACATAAAACAACATTTTGAATTTGTCGGAGTCCCATGCCCACGGTTACTAATGAGATCTCCCAAGTTTAATTGAGCTTAACAACTTGTTTAAGCTAAGTAAATTCAAAAGAAAATAGTGGTAGTGGTACCAGAACGAGGAACGAGGGAACCATGGGATCCTAAACGGTGTCACTCTAATCAACTTTAACCCACCCCCTCCCCCCATAATAATTGAACTAAACCTGTCATATAAACCTTTGAACCTTTAGTCTTTACGACTACTACTTCACCAAGGAGCTTGGAGTTAACTACGAGGGCAGCATTCTACAACAGTAAGGAGAACTACAACAACAATATCTTTTTTTAGAATTAAAGAACAAGCCATAGGATTTTGAGATCGTTTGCGTAGGGCAACATAAATCCTCACTTTATCTTTAGGCCTTTGCACAATCATGTTGTGCAATTTAAGCCCTAATTCATTTTAGGATTACGAGGTTATTGTCCATTATGACATAAATCCTCCTATCTTCCAGGCTTGTTGTATGATTGTGTCATGCAAATGTAAGCCTTAAATAATAATAATTAGCAGGATGAAGCACTTGATAATTTTCTTCTTGATATAAATGCTAGACCATAGGATATCTTAAGAGGTCATTGAGGTTCTCCTCAAGATCTGTGACAAACCCTAGTTTTTTTCCTTTGGATTCTATAACAATGTTTCAAATTTGAGCATTTCCATTTGACACTCCTTGGTTTGATCTTTGAAAAGTCACATCCTTTGAAATTCTTGAAGACAATATTTTCTGATCTAAATCTAGATTTTTCTTAGGTGACCTCAGTCATTTAAGCTGTAATTAACTATAGGGGCTTTCCATTATAAGAATCTTTAAGAACTCTACTTAATATTAACTCTATCTAATCTTTTATATTGGATAGCGGAATTTGTCGGTGAACATAAACGGTTTCACAGACTAAAACAGATGTCATAAATTCTTTAGTTTATCTAATCGAGCTGCACTAGTAAGTAATATGTCTATTCCTCAGGATAGATGTATCACTTATAGTGTTGTGCTTGCATATTTAAACTATTGTTTATATGGGATCAGTTCGGTTTCATATTTTCAAAAATTAAAATATTACTTTACAATATTTAAATATATATTACTTTAAATCAAACATCTCTTTTCTAAATGAAAAGGCGATCGACATCCCCAGAGGACGAGCATGCCCTAGGAAGACCCTAGGTGGCTCAGGTTCGGTCTCACACGGACCTATACACACTCAAACCCATCAAATTCCCCACATACCCCAAAACCCTAAAACCACAAACACTAGTCCTACCTTCTTAGCTCTTTGAGAAACTCACATGGGTGGTCCAAAGCCCTTAGCTTTTGGTTAAAATGGCTAGGAGTAACATGTGGAGACTCAAAAAAATTTGTTTTCATTTAGTGTCTTATGGTTCCAAGATGGCTATTCAAGACATGCATGATCACCTTATTCGATTCTCCCCAAATTATCTAGTTCTCCTAAATTTCTCAAATGTCCCCCAAATTTCTCAAGATACCCAATTTATCCCCAAATTCAAGCCCTCAAAATTCCGATACTAAATTCAAAATCAATTTTACAAAACTCCAAATTCAAATCCAAATTTCAATTCCAGACCCAAAGTCCCCAATTTTGAGCCAAATGTCCAAATTCATAACAAAATTCCTCTAAGTTCAAAAATTCACTTTTGTCCTACACACCAATTCAAATATACCAAACCCAAAATCAACTTTTCATGACAAATTCGAAAGCCCTTCAAGCTTAAATCTAAGCCAAATCCAAAATAAATATTCTAAAATTTTAAAGCCCTCTTTTTTTAACTTTAAAAGCCCAAATTAATCCCTTCATATAAAAATTCAAATGCCTATGAATGAAGTACAAATTTAACCTTAATTAAGCTCATCATAAAAAATTTCCTCTTCATCAACTTAATTAAAAAAAATCAAATTTAAAGATCAGGGCCATGCACCAGGCATTTATGTATGTGAAACCCATCCATTTTTTGGCTTCATGACATTCTCTCACCGAGTTATCAAAATCTCGAAACTCCTCTTTCATAAAAATTGATTATGGTCTCATGCATGCCATGGAGTCACTCACGGAACCATCAATGAACATCACATGGGCCATATACACAAAATTTGGCAAAAGGAGGCTCTCCTTTCTCCTCTCACCAAAATGCATCACCATTTCCATGAATCCACCAAACCCTTGATTATCATACCAAACTAGCCACACAAGCCCCCAAAAGTTGACCACCAATTCCAACCACCTTGGACATGACCCCAACCCATTTTCATGGTGTTGAACCCATGGTTAACCCAACCTAACCCAAACCTAATTCCCACTTGGGATAATTTCAGTTACCCATGACTGGACAAAATTGACTTCACATCTTATCACTTCTGACCTCTCACAGTGTGGAGGTGACCTTACTTGGCTGGTTGGCTGACACGAGATTCGTATATGCAAATATTTATGAAGTTGACACCACTTAACGAAGCCAAAAACTTGATGCAAGCAGATTTATAATAAATATGCAATATAATCCCAACAAAAATACTTTTTATAAATATAATTTATCTTTTAAAGCTCTTTTTAAATTGCCAAATCTTTTTTAATATCAACGCAAGTATATGTATCATTCAAGTGATAAAGGGCTCTAATGGAGTCCTAGATATCGATCCCACTGAGAAGTTGGAAAATCCTAATATATATTATAAAAATTATTTTATAATAAAACAAAAAATAAAAGTAAAGTGCAAAGTTTGAAAATTGACTACTCAAGTGCATGCTAATTAAAATGCAGATTTATGACTACAAAAATTAAACTAAACTAAATACTAAATTTTCAGAAGTAAAATTGCAAAAATTAAACAAAGTTTTTGTTGTACGGAAAGTTCAAATTTAAAAAAGCATCATTCCCCTTTACAATGAGTATATGGTCTTTGAAGAAATTTAAATCATTTAAAAATATATATTTAAAATTTATTTTGTGTCAAATAGGAGCAATCATATGAGCAATCA
>NW_018165131.1:131527-137538 GCF_001263595.1 Phalaenopsis equestris | reverse complement strand
AAAGTATATTTCCTTACTTATTTATTTGCACCCAATCGGATGGCATATTCTCCCATGAAATCAAATGTGATTCTCCCTATGTTGTAGAAATCATATCTCATTTAAGAACATATGTCTCTCAACAAGTTTTAACATTTCAATTGGCCAGATTGAAAAGTAAATAAAGATCAGAGTTCAAATCATCACAAATTATTATCATTTAAAACCATGGAAAACAAAATCTATTCTTCACAAAACCATATCTTCAAAGTAAGGAAAAGGATAAAGAATACTACTCAGAATTCATGAGAAAGATACCATAAAACATGGATTATATATATAAAAATAAGTTTACAAAATAACTTATCTCACAATCCTTCCTAAGCAAATCCCTACAAGTTCACTCCAAGCCTTTCTCTCTTTACAATCACTCCCAATTCTCTCTTAGAAATGTAATGAAGTAGAAATCTCTCACCTTCCCTCTCCTCTAACAACCCTAGAAGAAAATCTCCTCTTCTCTCTCTCTCTAACTCACGCCACTTTCTCTCACTCCCTCGTGCCACACACTCAAGCCTCCTCATGTCTTCTTCTTTTATTTTGGGTTGCCTCCTTTGGAAAAGAATTCAAAATTCTCTCAAAAATTCCCTCCAAAAGTCAACTCTTTTAAATTCAAAAGATGTGTCACTTGATCCAAGAGTCATATCCCTTCATAAAAGAACCTTCGAAAGTGTCTGCATGCATTGAATTACTCAAAGAGGTGTGTAGAACAAGTGTCTCTTTGAAAATTTGAGTAAAATCCTTCTCGAACCACCTTAATTTGCAAAAGTCATCCCTGGTGCATTATGCGTTGATCTGGTACATCATGCGCCGGTTATGCGCCATAATCCAAAACTGGCTCTTCTTTCTTCAAATTTTGTTTTTTTTGCCATTTTTGCTCCAAATGCATAAAAATAAATGCATAAAAATGATATACCTAGATATACCTACAATAAAAACACAAATATACCCTTCTTTAAAGTGTAATATCACCAAAAATAAGCATAAAATAAGTACTTAAAATAATATATTATTTTGGTGTACAAAAATCCCCCAAACTTAAATGTTACTTATTCTCAAGTGACACTTTTATCACATAAAAGCATATGACCTAGGATATAGATTAACTTATAACTTCTATACTTTAGTTTAATAAATATAATAATAAAATTTAAGAAAAAACATTTAATAACTTAGATTCAAATTCTAAGTCTAGGAATACTTAGCAATCAAATTTAAGATTTCTGAATCTCTATTCATTTCAAGAAGAATTGAAATTTGTCATATTAAGGACATTTAAAACAGTCATATGAAAAAGAACTTCATGAAAACTTTACTAGAAATGCTACTAATGTAATAAAGCTAGTTTAGAAAATGTAATAAAGCTCCTTCCTTAAGTTGAATCAAGTGAAGCCAATTTTTAATTAGGCATCTCATCAAGCTTCTTCTCACTTATTTTTCTTCTCTTTTTCTCTCTTTTTTTCTTTTTTTATCTTTTCTTTTAGGATCTTTTCAATATTTTTTTCTTTTCTTTTTCCAAGTGAGGATTACTATATCTGGATAGCCCTTAATGATTTTGAACTTCAATATCCTCTTCTTAAAGTTAAAACTCTATACCTTTCTTCACTTTATAAATTCATATTAGTTTATGATCTTTTAATAGAGTCTCATTCTTTTCTTCTTACATGAAACTCTAAAATTCTTAAAACTTCAAAAATAAAATTTTCTTTACTTTAAATAGAAAAACATAGTCTTAACCTATCATACCAAATATCTTCAACTTTAGAATTGAACTTCATTATTAAAAATTTTTTACCTAAATTTACCACAATACTTAATAAACAGAAGTATAGTCATTTAAAGTTAAATCTTAATATCCCAGGCTACGTTAAATTAATTTTTAAAAATATAGTTACTTAAGGACAAATAAAATTTAGTTTACTCCTTTTCAAAATAGATTTTTCTTTCCCCCAAAACTTAAGTTTTTAAGTGATTTTAAAAATATTTTTAATATAAGATTTAGCAGGTGAAAGAAAATAATAACTACATGAAAAATAAAAACTAACCTGCTGATATTCATCATTATATCCATCATTATCTAACTCAATATCATGTTGAACTCTCCTTTGTTAATATTCATCATTATATGCATTCCTTGCTCCTATTTCTCCTAACTGAGTTTGAATATTTATTATATCCATCTGTTGAATCATCAGTTAATTCATAATATCTTCAAGTGATACAGATCTAGAAGTAGATGCACCTACAGCAGATGTAGAGGGCCTATCCCTTCTTCCACTTCTAGACTCAACAAATGATCTAGACTCAACAAATGATTCTAATCTCTGAATCATATGTCTCCCAATCAGATTTTATGGCTAGAGGGCCTATCCCTTCTACCACATCTAGACTCAAAAAATGATTCTACTCTCTGAATCATATGTCTCCCAATCGGATTTTGTGGTTGCAATATCTCTTCATTTCTATTGGATTCTACTCCTGATTGTTCACATTGAGTGAAAATCAAGGCAGGGTATCCCAATCCTCCAGCTGTAGAACTACCAGCAATACTTCAAGCATGTTGAACTTAAGTGCACCAACATCTATTGCCTTCATGTTTTGAATGCAATAGTTGAGTACAGCTCTATCTTTAGTAACATCAGTCAAATGATTTGTTGGCAACAGTCCGACAGAAATGAAGTGGTGTCATATTTTTGAATGAATAGTTAACATGAAAGCAGGGAAGTTAATTATCTTGTTATTCGTAATCTTTCATTCCTCTATTCCATCAGTAAAAAAATGTAATCACTTCCTCCAATGGTGAATCAGTTATCAGAAATGCAGCGTATTCATCAAAAGATACACCCATCAAGCCATATAAAGTATTGATCTGATTAGTAGTAAATTCAACTTGTTTACCTCTAACTAAGATGTGACCTTCAATAGTGAATCACGGGTTTGCATAAGACTTCAGAACCATCGGGCAATTGCTATGACAGTGAAGTAGCAGAATCTTTCCCGATTCCTGGCAAGAATCAGCCTCTCGACCTCACCACCTGGGTTTGCAAACGCCCGCTCTTGGATCATTATTATGGTCTCCATCTGAGTATTGTAACTATGCTGAGCTTTGAAACTAACAAATCTTCTTGCATCGAAGTCCTCGGACGGCCTTCCTCGCTTAACTCGGAGAGCCATTTGAAAATTTTATTAAAATCCAAATATAGTCCAAATAAATTACTAAATTAAAAATCTAACTCCTCAAGTAAGGTTATTTGGTAAGAAACTTTTCACCATGAATTTTTTTTAAGTATTGTGATAAAAAATCCCAAATTTTGGATCTCCCAAAATCCATGGTGAAAATAAAAAATTTCTAAGTTAAGGCGAAGCTCTTACCAAGAGAAGATGAAATCTATAGTTTTTAGCCTCTAGATCCTTCTCTTTCTCCCATAATGTGATGCCCTAGACCAAGGTCTTGAGGTAGAAGACGACTCAAGTAGCAAAAATGGAGTTTGTCAGTGTGATTTTGTGATTTTCTAGGCAAAATAGAGTGCTCAGACCTTTGGCGCATCATGCGCCAAGGCTCTGTAAGTTGGCGCATCATGCGCCAGAGCTCAAATTTTCCAGAAATCAGTTTCTGTGGAAATCTGCTCTGTACCATTTTATGTCAACCATTATTTGACTCAAATAAACCTTTTTAAGCATATATAAACATGACACTAACATATAGTTTTCACAAACAACATAAAACTCACATTTATATATAAAATTCATGCTATTACAAACTAACATTTTTCAAGCTTCCATTTTTCAAGCCAACAAACATTAAATTCAGTGTTCTAAAGCAAACCAACATCCTAACACTGAAATCTATACATAAAAATTCAAAACATAAACATAGATAGTGTTCATTAGAAAGGAAATGCAATCCACCACAACAAATTAAAACAAACAGTACTATACAAAACATTTCGTTCAAAAAATTATCAAGTAATAAAGGACTTTCTATTTAAATTCCCGAATATCAATCCCATGGGGAAGGTTTAAATTTTACATGATAAATTTATTAGAAAATTCACAGAAAGTAAAACAAAATTACTGTCACTAATTTTGAATGTTGAAATATTATCAAAACTAAATAATTTAACTATTAGCAAAAGTGAAATGCAAAGTTTAAACTATAATTACTAAACTAGTAAACTATGTTAATGTGATGAAGTTTTCTTATGTGAAAAAGCATCTTTCCTACTACAATGAGATTTTGGTAAAATGAGATGAGATAAATGGTTTAATATATATTTTGCCAAACAGGAGAAGTTTTAATTCTCTACCATAATATAGTGTTATAGAAAATCATTGGCTAATCCCAGGTCTAGTCCCTAAATTCGTGGCTAGGCTAGGAGGATACTGGCTCCCACTCCAAAGCTCCCACTTCCCTTCACCTGAAGGCTAACTCTCGCTTTAGTTTTTAAACACTAAGACCGAATTGGGGATTTTAGTCTGTCACCCTAAAATCTCTAATTCTACACCCAATAATATATTTTCCCTTTTTATTTACACTTAATTCTATGAATGAAATACTCCTTCATGGAATCAAATGTGATCCTCACTCAGTTGTAGAACTCATACTCTATTTCCCTGATCATATGTTTCACAAAATATTTTAACAATTCAATTTGTCATATCAAAAAGTAAATTAAGTTCGGAGTTAAAAAATCATCACAATTTATTTTATATTTTAATATTGGCACATTTATATTATCTCTTCATTTCGCCATATCTCAGAGTAGGGAGAAAGATAAAGGAAACTACTCAGACTTCATGTGAAAGATACACCAAAATATAAATTTCATACATACAAGAAAGTTCATACAAAAAATAAATAAACAACACTTATCTGAAACTCTTTCTCAAAGAAAATCCCTTGTAGCCTCTCCTAAGAAATGTAAGAAGAAGAAATCTCTCACTTTTCTCCTTCTCCAACACTTTAGAGAAGAATTTCCACTAAATCTCACCACAAAAACTCTAAACTTTTAAAGAAAACTCACTAATAGACTCCTGAATGGTGGTGGAATAAGGATGGATAAAGTGTATGGATGTGAGTTGTGGCAAAAAATGCAAGGAGGAATGAGGAAGAGCTCTTTTTCTGGTCAATTTCAGCCCCAAATATAGCCTAGAGTCGGTTCTCCAACAGGTGTATCCAAAAACTCTTCAAAAAACATCCAAATTCATCGAATCTTCTAGAAACGGGGGTTGAACCGATATTGGCGTCGTCGATGCCCATTCTGTTCTCTATCAAACGGTGTCATCGACACTGAACAAATCTCTAACTTTTCTATTTTGACTCCAAATTTCATCCTTTTTGCTTCCTTTTTGTTCCAAGTCCTAAAAATCAACAACCTACAAGAAAACGGAAAAATATCTTCCATTAAAGTGCAATATTACCAAAAATGAGTATAAAATATGGGTCTAAAAATGCATAAATTTTTAATGTATCATATGCATATCGTTATTAAATAATATAGAACTTTTTGATTAAGACCTGAATATCAAACCCATAAGAAAATTATGCAATATGCTCTATTTAACAACAAACTTTCTATTTTAAAAAGACAATTACTTAAACTAGAGATGTATTCATAGTAATTAAAATTTAAATCTTTTTGGTATTTTTGATATTTTGCCATAAGATTAACAATTTAAAAAGATAACTTGAGTTTATGTAAAAGAAAAGCACTGAACTTGAAACTATCTTTTTCCTTATCATGAATCAGTAATAAGCATAGGAATTCTGTTATGGTAGTATGCAAATTGTGTTGTGCCAAATAGGAGTAATTATATTCTTTACCCTTACTAGAGATGCTATAATGAACATTGACTAATTTAAATTTTGAATAGTTCTGAAGATTGTTGGCTAGGAGAAGATACTAGCTCTCACTTTAAAGTTCCCTCGATTCCCTCAACCTGGGGGCTAACATCTCGTATCAGAACCTAAAATA
>NW_018165131.1:121500-131249 GCF_001263595.1 Phalaenopsis equestris | reverse complement strand
TTTTAAGGAGAAAGATAAAGAAAACTACTCAGAATCCATGGAGAAAATAAAATTACACTTTAGTTTAAAAGTAGAAATCATTGTCAAACCAACAAGAAGTCTCGATTAAAACCAAAAGTAGTTTAAAAATAAAAGATAAAAACTTATCTAAAATCCTCCACCAAACTCTTTAAGTTTCTTAGAATCTCATCTTTTACAACACTCTTAACTATTAAAATAAAACTAAAAACAAAAAGGATAAAGTAAATTTTTGGTGCCTAAAAAACTCTCCAAAACTCTCTCAAAAACTCCCCCTACCCAACACTTTTCAGAACTTTCAAGCACAATTTAAAAAGTCTCAACTTCCTTCTTTTATCTTCCTTCTTTTATAAATCCTTCTTTTATAAATCTACAAGAGGTGCCTTGATAACTCTTCAAAATGTGTCCCAATTCGATGTACTCTCCAAAGGATGCCTCCTTTTGCAGGTCTTTTAATAATATTTTTGTTCCTAGTGGTCATAACCACCCTTTTTAGCCAATAAGTGCCTCAAATACCTCTTTAAAATTTGGTCAAATGAAGAAAACCGTGAAATAATTGCCTCTGGCGCTTAAGCGCAGAGCCTCTGGCGCTTAGGCACGCCTTCTCTGTTTCACTGGCGCCTAAGCGCTCAAATCTGGCGCTTAGGCGCCAAAACACTTTGGCACAATTTTTATCTCTTAGCTCCAAATTTGATCCTTTTTCACTCATTTTAGTATTTTTCACCTTTTTTTCTTGTACCTGAAAGAAAAACACACAAATACCTTCCATTAAAGCGCAATATCTCAAAAAAAGGTATAAAAATGCATCTAAAAATACTATACATTTTAGGTGTATCAGTAACCTATGGTTGCTAACGAGATTTCCCACTGTCTAAATGAAAGTATGAAACTCATTGAGTTGAGTTAGTAAATTCATTTTGACAAAGTGAATCTGAAGAAAATAGTGGTGCTGGAATGAGGGAACCGTGGGATCCTAACCAGTGTCGCTTTAATCAACTTTAACCCCTCCCCATAATTATTGAATTTAACTTGTCATTTAAACATTTAAACCTTAGACTTTAGGACTGCTACTTCGCCGATGAACCTGGAGCTAACTTTGTGGGCAACCTTCTACAACAGCATTTTGCAATAGCATAAGGATCTACAACAACATATCTTTCCTTAGAACTAAAAAACAAGCCATAAGATTTTGAGGTCATCCGCCTGGTGCGACATAAATCCTCAACTTCTTTTATGGTCATCCGCCTAGTGCGACATAAATCCTCAACTTCTTTTATGTCTTTGTATGGCTTTGTTATACAACTTAAGCCAAACTTGCCCTAGGATTCTGAGATTGTCGTTCATCACGACCTAAATCCTCTCATCTTCTAGGCTATTTGTGAGACCTTCTCGCACAAATGTAAGCCCTAATTAATAAAATTAGCAGGATGACACACATAATTCCTTCTTGAAGTTGAAGCTGCACCATAGGATAGATTGAGAAGTCACCGAGGTTCTCCTCAGGATCCATGACATCTCCTAGTTCTTCTTCCTTTGGATTTCATAAAAATGTTCCAAATTTTAGTCATTTCCCTTTCACACCTCTTTGTCTGATCTTTTGAAAAGTCCTATCCCTTGGACTCCTTGAAGATAATATCCCATGATTTTTATCGAGAGTTTTTTCTGGCGACTTCAATTATCTAAGATGTAATTAACTATAGGGGCTTGCTCTTATAGGAAACTTTCAAGAACCCAACTTAATATAAACCCTATTTAATTTTTTGTATTAAATAGGGGAACTTGTCGGTTAACAAAAAAATTATTTTTGCAGACTTAAACGGATGTCATAAATTCCTTAGTTTATTTAATCGAGTCTTTCCAGTAATTAGGGTGTCTACCCTTCGGGATAGATGCATTGCTTGTGGTATTAGACTCGTTTATTTAAACTATTAAGGATATGAGATCGGTCTGATCTTATATTTTCAAAATCTAAAATACCAATTTTCCTAATATATATATATATATATATAGACGTAAATTAAATTAAATCGGATATCGGGATATCCATTTCGATAACTGACAATCTCCAATTTGGCGACCAACAATTGGTTACCCAAAAGGTAAGCACCTAAGCACCAAACTAGTCGTGCTTAAGCACCAGTTCACTTTAACCGATTCGTAAATGATTAAAGGTGAAATTTTGAGCCGAAAAACACCATTTCTGCCCCAACCGTCACCTTCTTCCTCGAGATTTCATGATTTTGGGACCTAGGGCTTCTCAAAAGTGAAAATTTTCTTGTTAGAATTAAGCCAATTTTTTTAGATTTCATCTTCTTGCGGTGAGAGCTTCATATCTATGTAAAAAAATTTTATTTTCACCATATATTTTGAGTACATTGGGGCTTTATCCAAAATTCACTTTTCATGGTGAAAATTTAAGAAAAACCTATGGAAAATATATGGAAATGATAGTTTAAGCTTTTAGAAGTTAAGTTTAGTGATTTAGACTTGAGTTTAGAATTTATTGTTAATTTTATGTGATTTAGAAATGACACCAAAAATGAAGAGGAGCAAGGGGAAGTCCAATTTCAATTCCAGTAAGTTTGTTAGTTAGAAAGCTTAGGATAGATATACAAAAGTGATGCAATCAAGAAAGTTGATTACTGAGCACTGTCAAAAATCTGGGTGGAGCAGTTGAAGATTTAATAGTTCACCGATAATGGGATCGATTCTGTTGTTTTTCTGTTGTACCAGTAATTTTTGTGGTTCAAGAGTTCTATGCTAATCTCCCTGAGGCAAAGGAAGATCAAGTTATGGTCAGAGAAAAATTAGTAGCTTTTTCCCCGAGGTAATAAATTTGTTTTACTAGCTGCCCCCAATTGTGTTGTGTTTTTATTCAAATTATAATCCTACAGAGGAGGAGTTAGATGAGATTATATCTTCATTGACTGTAAGAAAAGGATTATGGAAAATAACAAATGAAAGGAGAGAAAATTTCCTTACGTCAAAGCTTGATGTCATGACAAAAGTGTGGCACTATTTTGTTTCAGCTCGTCTACTCCCTCCAAATCACCTCAACAAAGTTACAAGAGAGAGAGAGAGCGAGAGCCACTCTGAACTAATGTATTTAACATTTTAAGCCAATCGATATTGGATCCTTGATCTATTAGACGATCACTAGTTCTGCTACAGCTGCAACTAGTGTATGTTTGGGATTTGCATCCTTAATCTTTTCTTTATGTGAGTAGGTTGGTGTTAGATTTGATAGTTGGGGGGAGATTCTATAGCCATTAAAGCCTATCATAAGTGTTAATGTGAAATCTTATTCAGAACATTCTATATTTGGCTAGAGAGGAGGATTTTCCAGAGGTTCAGGTGCTTCACATCTCATGCTTCTAGTTCACGAGCATCTATGCTGCAAGGTCAGTCCAATAGTACTGATTTGCATGCAAAATTAATGCAAAGGAAGTAAGATAACATCGACTATACTGCATATATTGTACTTAATTTGGAGAACTATGTAGAACATATTGATAGTTACGTGAAGAGGCATAGTGACTATGATATAGTTACGTGAAGAGGCATAGTGACTATGAAGAAAAATATCACTCATCTTTGGAAAGCCTTATCAGGGGTGACCAAAGTGTGGTATTTCCTTCTTATCCACAATACCATTCATATGTTAACAGTGTTGCTTAGTGTATTTTGTTGGTTTGTGTAGAACTTAATCCAGAAATATTAGAAAGGTTTAGAATATTACTAACTTTCACTTAAGAACTTCATGTTTAAATTTCCAATTTACTACCATGTATTTTCTTTATGTTGCAGTTATGAATTTATGTTAGTGTGCGCTTATTTGTTTTTTTGTTATCCTCCACTGCATAGAAGTCTATTGAATCTCATATATATTAAAATTAAGTTAAATTTTGATCAATTAATTTTTGCTCATGTTTTTAATTTTTGTACTTGTATATTTAGGGTATGAAAATTCTTGTAAGCATGTTATTTTTAGTTTTCATTCCTGCCCATATATATGATGCTAAAATATTTTATTTTATTGAAAAAAATTAAGTTCGGGGGGATGAAAAAAAATTTCCAAAACTTGAATTTTATTTGTTCTCAAATGTGCTACAAATAAATTTGATTATGATTGATGATTATGTATATGAAGTTATATTAGGGAGTTATATTAGGGAATTGAAGTTATATTAGGGAATTAAAATTTTGAATATAGAATTAAGTAAGAAAATTTAGTTGAAACCTATAATAATGAAGAAAAATTTAAAGTTAAAAACTTTTAGCGTAGAAATGATAAATAATGTAACTATCTTTAGTAGGAAAAGTTGTATTTTTGAAAAATATAGAAGAATTAAACTTTTATTTTTAGTACTTAATTTTTTTATTAAAAATAATTTTCAAAACTATTATTATATTTTTAAGTAAAGGATATATATCAAACCTTTGCTTTAGGAAAGGAAGATTAGGAAAGGAAGTTTAGGAAAGGAAGAGTGAAATTCAAAACTATTAAATGTCTATCTAGATATAATAATCCTCACCTGAAAAAGAGAAGAATAAGGAAAATAAAAAGAAAAAGCAAAAGAAAAATGAAGTATAGTATGTGAAAAATAGGGAGGAGAAGCTTGAGGTATTTGAAGAATTTACAAGTATTTTGAAACTAGATAAGAACTCATATTTTTAGACTTCTTTACATTAAAGATTTCTAAACTCTAAGTTGGTCTAATTTACAAAAGTTTTTTTTTCTAAATTGGACAAATATATTTTTAGATCAAAATTTTAGAATATCCTAAAGAAACTCATTTACATAATTTACTTATTTTTTTGTTTTGAAAGATTTTACTTATTTTTTTGTTTTGAAAGATTGGAGTGTCACTTGAGGACAAGTAACATTTTAAGTTTGGGGGATTTTGATACATCTAAATATATAGCATTTATGTACACATCTTTAAACCTATTTTTGAGAATATTGCACTTTAATAGAAGGTATTTGTGTGTTTTTTTCAGGTACGCTTGAATGGATGAAAAATGATAAAAGGGGTGAAAAAGAATCAAATTTGGAGTAAAAAAACGAAGGTGTGCAAATGAACTGGTGAAAAAGAATCAAATTTGGAGTAAAAAAACGAAGAAGGTGTGCAAATGAACTATGACGCCTAAGTGCCTAGAACTTGCGCTTAAGCACCAAGAGAATAGAGAAAGTTGCGCCTAAGTGCCAAGGACCTCGTGCTTACATGCCAAAGGTAGTTATTTGAAAATTCAATGAATTTGGACAAATTTTTGAAGGGGTATTTGAAGCAACTCATGCTGAAAACGTGGTTTATGGTTAATGGGCATGAAAATACATTCAAATGGCTATTGAAAGGAGGCAACTCTTGGAAGATTCATTGAATGTGAACACATTTTTGAAGAGACACCAAAACATGTTTTGGAAAATTATAAAAGAAGGACTTTGATTGAATTGAGGCCGCCGACCCCCTCTCTTTGAGACTTCTTTCTACCACCTCTATCATAGAATAATTAGGATACTTTTAAAGAGAAGAAAGTGAGGAGTTATAGTTGTGTTAGTAAAGAGTATTGTAAGAGAAAGGAAGAGATTCAAATGAACTTAAAGAGTTTGGTGGAGAAGAATTTGAGTTAAGTTTTTATCTTTGTGACTACATTTGATTTTAATTTAAACTTCTTGTGTGTTTGCATGATTTCTACTTTTAAAATAAAATGTTGTTGTGTTTTCTCCATGTATTATGAGTAGTTTTCTTTATCTTTTTTTGTTAAAATGATAAGTAATTAAGTGTTGGATAGAAGTTATGTGAAGTATTGTTCTTTAATGTCAGAATAAGTTGTGATGATTTAATCCTTGTACTTTATTTACTTCTTGATTTGTCCAATTAAAATGTTAATATTTGTTGTGAAAACTTGTAAGATCTGAAATGATATTGTGTCAGTCAACTAATGGTAAGAACCCATGAGATTGTATGTATGAGAATGTAATTCATATAGTTGAGTGGAAATAAGTAGGGAAACAAACTTTGAAGGGTGTGAAGTTATGAAACTTTAGAGTGACAAGCTAAAACCTCCAATTTGGTGTATTATTTTAGGTCTTGATACGAGATGTTAGCCCCTAGGTGGAGGGAGAAGAGAGAACTCTAGAGTGAGAGCTAGTATCTTCCCTACCTAGCCCGCCTTTAAGACTATTTAAACTTTAAATCAACCAATGTTCTTTATAACATCTCTAATAAGGGTAAAGAATAATATTGCTCATATTTGGCACAACACAATTTAGATACGTCCACTCTGAATACTTTCACAACAAAATTCCTATACTTGTTATTGACTCATGATAAGGAAAAATATATTTTATTTTTATTGCTTTCATCTTACAAAAATCTATTTAAAATTAGTTAGTATTTTAGTTTATTTTTAATTATAAAAAATTACCAAGAAGAATCAAACTTTCATTCATATTATAGTATTTATAGTTTGAGTAAGAATATTTTTCAAAGTAGACTTTGTTATCTAATTTCTTTTTAAAAGATTTTAATTCTCCCCGTGGGTTCAATATTTGGGGTATCTAATTTCTTTTTAAAAGATTTTAATTCTCCCCGTAGGTTCAATATTTGGGGTATAATAAAAAAGTCTTATATTACTTTATAACGATACATATACTTGCGTAATACCTCAATATTTAAATGTAAAAGTTGAACTCTTATTTGCTTCAGATTCAAGTTTTTGGACAGGCTGTAAAGAAAGAAATATAAATAAAGAAAACTTAGAAGATAACCACACATACTTCATAGTATTGTCGTAAAAGTCGAGATCACAAGGCGCCAACAACTACAGGGCAATTTTTTTAGCAGTTTTCTCCATGATTTGGAGGTTATGGGGGTTTCTAAAGTGGCATGAAGAGATTATTTTAAGAACAGAAGGAGAGGAACATTAGAGGATTGTTTTAGGAGAGAATTAGGCTTTCAATTAGAGAATATAGTGAGAAATAAGAGATTTATTGTAAGGAGATTACATCAGCACTGCGACAAGGGTTTGGGAAAACCTAGGAGAGAATTTTCAGACCGTTGTAAAGAGGAAGAAGCTAAGTATTGTGCTTTTCTTGTTTTTTGTTGTTGTAAAACACAATTAACTAATGGATTTGCTTTATGTTAATGATGTTTTGTAGTATGTTTTCCATGCTTAGTGCGTAGTCTTTTCACCTTTCTCTTGTAGTGATTATGATAGTTGTATAGGAATGGTAAAATGCTTTTGAAATTGATTTTCCATATTTAATGTGGTAAGTATTCTTCTATGCTTCATTTAATTTTCATTCAGACTAAATGATTAGTTAACACATGTTGTGATCCATAATTACTCAAAAGAGCTATGAAAGAAAAATTAGATTATTCATGATGAACTATAGGTTATGAAGCAAAAGTAAACTATAGAGAGATGCATATAGATAGGGAAATAGTCTTTGATGGTTCAAATTGGGAGTTTATGGAATTAAAACCAGTTTAGCCAAGCTTTTTTAAGCACATGGGAGAGGGTAAAGTAGAAAATTGCTCCTATTTATTACTAGGCATAATCACAATTTCAAGTATTGGTATTCCTATGCATTACATATATCATTGTAAGAGAGGGTAGTTTTTATATTTTGATTTTCACCTCTTTAAATATATGTAGTAGGATTTCTATTGGAGTAAATCTTAAATTGTATGTAGTGCTTCTGTAGATTTAGTTAGCAATACTTATAATCAACTTTACTTCAATGCTAAGACTCCTTTTAGCAAGCTAGAACTTCTCTTAAGACTTTAACTGTCTCGCTTCTTTGAGGGATCGATATTTCGGACTCACAAATCCAATATTACTGATATGACACATATACTTACGTGAAACCTCAGTGTACAAGTGCACTTGAACCGGGAAGGGTATCAACACCCAATGCACCAACACCGTGGCAGGGCACCCGCGCGTGATCAAAATGCATTGGCACACCTGCATTGTGCTCGTGGCGCACCCACTTCAGTTCCTTTATAGACGATAGTTGAGAGCCTTGTTTGCCATGTTTCACAATTTCACCTTTTCGCTTCAACTCTTCGCCTGTGTGTCTGCTACCACGCAAAGCCACCAGATTGTCAAGTTCAATTTTGAGAGGAAAAATTGCTTTGCCTAGTTGAAGTAGGCATCTTGTCCTTTATGGTTGGTTTAGCTCGTACATGTTGAGATCTCCATTGTTCCTTGATTTTAAGCCTATGGCTCCAAAAAACAAAGGCAAGAAAATTTTGTAAGCTTAAATGCCTCAAATTCATATAATGACTTCCTTTCATCGAAGAAGTTGATACCTGAATGAGTTTTCTTGATTCACGATGGTGAGATAGAGATGGCTATTGTCTAGCAGTGTTGGGAGCATTTGTTCTATGATATTTCCCCAATTATAATCCTAATCAGTGTTTACATCTTATTTACATCATCCTTGTTGTTATTGATGTTAGTTGTTTTTCTTAAAGATTTCTATTCTAATGAAACTGTTTATCATTTTATTTATAAAAATTTTCCTTACCGTGATTGAAATAGATTAATTTGGTACAAACGTTACTCTATTAATTTGGTACAAATGTTACTACATTAATTTGGCTTTGTATACATGGAGAATTTTTAATAATGGTCTTAATAGTTCAAATATTTTTATTTCTAGAGGTAGTACTGTTAATCCTAATTGTGTTATATGTCATAATGAGTTTGAGACTCATAATCTGTTATTTTTGGAATGTTTTTTCTCTCATAATTTGTTGAAAATTTACGATCCTAGTGAAAGTTTCTTTGTTGTGGCTAGCAATTTTCATCAATTTGTTTATTATTCTAATAGTATCAGTTGTAGAATTTACAAAAGTTTATTCTTTTTAGCTTTACAAACTATTGCTTATTGGATTTGGTCTGAAAGGAATAATATAATTTTCAGTAAGTCTAATTCTCTCATTGAGTTTATTGCCAGAAATATTCATTAGCATATCAAAATAAAATGCAAAAAATGGATTTTTAACAATAGGGTCCCTAATTTTATCAGGATTTTTTATAATTTGTAATTTTTTTTTTATCTTTCTATATCTGTTATGTTTGTTAGTTCTTTTGTTCGACTTTTATTTTAATGATTTTGGGTAGAGAATTTTGTTCTGATCTTCTGATTCTCTATTTATTCTTCTGTTGATCTTGTTTGTTTATATTTGGTGTGATGTGCCTATCTTTTATGTCTGTTTTTTCTCTTCTTTTTTGTTATTTCTTGATTTTATATTAATAATCTAGTTAGTGCATTTGGTTCTTTGCTTTCTAAGGTCATATTTTCAATGAGGTGATGTACCCTGCCCTAACTTTGAATTTTAACAGTTTCTTTACGAGTATATTCTGAGTTACTCATTTACAGTTGTTGCTTCATTATACTTGAATGTAATTTTTTCAAACGTTTAATAAAATTTAATCTTGTATTTGAGTTTTGTATAGATTATGGTTCTCTCATTTTAATGAAAGAGTTTTTGAGGTTCGGTGCTGATGTTTGCGAGTAGGGCTGTCAAAACGGCTCGTTGTTCGCGAACAGCTCGTGTTCGGCTCGTTAAGATGGTCGTGTTCCACTCATTAATTTCGTTTGATAAGTTAACGAGCCGAACACGAACTAAGATGTGTTCGCTCTTGTTCGGCTCGTTTTGGCTCGAAATACTACTCATCAAGTGTATATATATATATATATATATATGTATATA
>NW_018165131.1:107624-119504 GCF_001263595.1 Phalaenopsis equestris | reverse complement strand
CAGCTGTTTTGTAGCGCTCTTTCCTTCTGGAAAAATATAATATTACTTGCCAGTAAGACCATGGGACTAGTCTATAGAATTTTGTAGCAGCTGTTGGATCCAGAATTGGCTGTGGATTCACACCATAAGGAAAAATTAAACAAATAGGGTTCTGAGCCAGATGACAGAGAAAAAAAAATTCTTGGCGGGAGAAAGCTAGGAAAGAAAGGATCCTTTTATGTAGATATCCTTCTATTTATAGAGGATCTTTTCATATATTACAAATTAACTACTCATTACACATCGACCCCAAAAGATCTTTGATTTATTCTTGTTTGTCTTCATCTAGCTTTGACATTATAGTTAATATTTATTCCTGATAATGCCATATTTTGTTAACTATTTCCTATATCGCTTGTCTGGTCACAACTTTATCTGCCCACTCAGTTTTTCAGCTGATTCATAATCCGCCAATTTGTTCTCAGAGCAACTCATCCTTCTCCAATGAGTGTCTTTTTAGTTGTGAGGCAAATCAAGTCCCTTGGCAGACACTTGAGTGATCTCAACCAAGTTTCACTCTTATGTGTTGATCATCATAGACAAATTATTGTGCATAACACAATGATTAGTTCGTTAAATTGGTACGATCTAGTTGGCCTAGTAAGCTGTTTTCCATTTCATCTTGGACTCGTGTTTGATAACGCATCAACTTGACCGTTACTTCTTAGCAGTCAACACATCGACCCCAAAAGATCTTTGATTTATTCTTGTTTGTCTTCATCTAGCTTTGACATTATAGTTAATATTTATTCCTGATAATGTCATATTTTGTTAACTATTTCCTATATCGCTTGTCTGGTCACAACTTTATCTGCCCACTCAGTTTTTCAGCTGATTCATAATCCGCCAATTTGTTCTCAGAGCAACTCATCCTTCTCCAATGAGTGTCTTTTTAGTTGTGAGGCAAATCAAGTCCCTTGGCAGACAGTTGAGTGATCTCAACCAAGTTTCACTCTTATGTGTTGATCATCATAGACAAATTATTGTGCATAACACAATGATTAGTTAGTTAAATTGGTAAGATCTAGTTGGCCTAGTAAGTTGTTTTCCCTTTCATCTTGGACTCGTGTTCGATAACGCATCAACTTGACCGTTACTGCTTAGCAGTCTGTCAACTCAAACTTGATAACTTGCCAACTCATCAACTTGGTAGAGTAATTGGATAGGTTAGCGGAGTAACTTGATAGAGCAACTCGACAAGCCAACTTAAGGATATACATTTAGTTTCATAGTTTTCTTGTATTTTGGAAGACAACCACCAAAAGGGTAAGAGAATGAGAAAAATTCATTCACCACCTCATCATGAGACTCTTCCCTTGCTCATCTCTATAAGAATAGTTTGAAATTTTTGTAATCGACATAATTTTGTGGTCAGTCGACACAAAAGAAATTAGAGTTATTCTTTTTAGTAATATCCCATTTCGTCAAAAAAGATTTTCATTGTATAAAGCTGCGAGGATGGTAGAGATCTCATGGGTGAGTTAATTCATGACAGAGCTTGTTTTATGAGAATTTTTTTTAACTATGAGTTCGTTGGTTGGTATCCTTTGTTTGGAAAAAGTAGTATCCTTTGAGTAAAATATGAGAGATGGATTTTGCTAAGTATTACCTGATCATGTGCATGTAGTCTCTTTGCTCTCCTAAAGGGAGTCATTCTAGGGGCACTTTCGCTAAACCTATAGGATGGGGCTATTTGGGTCACCTTCAGAGAGTAGTCTTGTAACTTGTCAGTACAACTTTATTGTTATCTATTTTGTATTCAGTTTTTTGTTTATTTGACTTGATAGTAAACTCGCATCTTTAGTTTCTTGAGCTTTGTCAATAAACTTCATTTTTTCATAAGAGCTTTTATCTCCTTTATAGTCTAGATTGACTTTTTTTGTTATGTAACTCAATTATAAATAAATCTAGATAATCTCATTAAGTTCATACCATCCTTTCACCTAGTGTTGTTGCTCTTCTATAGGGAGTGGTAGCTATAACTTTTCAACTTAACAGGCCGAGATCTTGTCATCTTCAATTATCAGGTTAACTATCTTCACTCTGATTTAGTCGAGTCATATTTGGTAAAGAGTTTCTTCAAAACCGTCCATAGTGTTCGGCTATTAGGCTGGTGGGATCTCAAGGTTATGCTATTTTCCTTTCTTTCTAAGCAATCTTGACTATAAGGAGTGAGTTTCTCGAGTTATAAATGAGATGAGATGTAATTTAGTTACACGGAGTTAACCAAAAATATAAACACGGGTTAACCAAAAATCTAAATATGATAAGCTAAAGATAAGAAGAGAAATTTTGAAGGATTCTTTTTTTCATATTTATGATTGTCTTGTTCTGTCATTTCCTCTCGTTAGATCTCTGTTGTTCCTTTATTGGTCCTTAAAGATTGTAGATAAACATAGAGAATTTATGATTAATAATAACCTAGTTCTTTGGTGAATTGTCATATGATGAAATGGGGCACTTTTCGAGGCAACTCACCTAGGTGATTCCCCAAATATCTCCAACAATGATGTTATTTCTAAAACTGTTTTCTAGAACTCTCTTTCAACATGAGAAAATTTTATAGAAGTGTTATTAAATTTTTTTGTAATAGATATAAAGTCGGATGCTAACAAGTTCCCTCAAAGTATTTTTTAGATATTTTCTTCCCTTAGTTATTTTTTAAGAGAGAGATAGAATAGGAAACTTTGCTATGTGATGATTGTTATTCTCCCGAGGTCTCCGGCTCTCTTGCAAGTTTTTTCTTGCGAACTTCTTGAGCTCTTCCTACAAGGTTTTTTACTTGGGACCTTTCAACATTCTTTTTGGTAATAGTGATTTGACTTATGTTTGTATGCCATTATAATTCATACATGTTGGCTGGTCGGCGGTGGTAGAATAATAAATTATCATTTCAACATAGTATGAGAATCTAACATGCACAGATAAAGGAAGAGTAAGAAGAAGGAAACACCTTGATTTTTATGTGGAATACCTTGGAAAGAGGAATAATTATGACCATCTAGCGCTTAGCGCATTTAAAATAATCCACTATATAATATTGAGTACACTGGCCTACTTCGCTACTACGTTAGAGAAGATGAAATTAGAATATTGATGTACAATTGTAGTTTAATAATAATAGTCGTAATAGGTCACCAAAGCCATAGTCGATTGATATGAAGACAGTTGTCTACCATGAATGTTGTAAACAGTGGTTGTAATGTCATCTTCTCGTAGAGGCCATATTTGAAAACCGTGGTAGTAGTTGGTCATGTAGGTCATAGGCGGTTGTTTTAGGAGCATCAGTTGGCTACGACAACTGCAGTTGGGACCTGCAATAGCATTTGTAGGCCATAAAGGATGCATCATTGCACTATATTTGGGGTGCATTATTGCACCACATTCAGGACGATACATTACTCCGTAAGGTGCTTTGTTACTCCGCAACTTATTTCATAACTCCGCAAGGGGCTTCATTCCAAAGAGCAAGGGGTAGTTGATAGTGGTTGACGGGGACCGACAAGCGGTGGTTGACGATGGTCGACGACTATAGGAGCAAGATGTGTTAGTCGGGTCTTCGGTCTAGAACCACACTGGATTTCATCTCCTCCCGCTCTAGTTGTAGCTCCAGGTCCAGTTCTTCCTCCCCCCTCCCCTATTCATGAAGGGGTAATGATCTATTTATAGAGTCTAGGAGGGGCTCCCTACAAATAAGGAATTCAGGACCCCATTGGACGGGTTGGAGAGATTCCTCTGATCAGACAATACCTTATGAAAATTTTAGTGATCTAATGATGTCGGAATTGAGTGATATTGGGGTCATTGGATTCATCTTATCAAGACACTTAAATTGATTCAAAATTGACTCTAAACTTGTCAGATTTGAATCAATTTGTCTTACCAATTAACCACTCAAAATTTCAAAAGTAATTTTATTGACTGATCTGGATTTGATCAATTTGGCGTCATTGCTTCTGTATTGTCAAGCTGGTCAATTTGAATATTTGTTTGCTGAAAACAGAGTTTTGGATGATTTTTAATTTGAGTTTGAGCGTTTCTTTCATAAAAATGCCTTGAGTTAGTGTCACGGCTCGAGATTCATGCTAAATGATGAAATTTATTGATGACGTATTAATAATAGTTTTTATAAAATAATGAAGGAAAATTTTCTTTCAAGAAAATTAAGTATGAATTTCTTATTCTTTGGTTATGATTACAAAGTTTTTGGTGATATCGTATAGACGAGTTCCAAAGTTTTGAAAATAAATAAATGATATGATACAATTTTAATGATAAAAAATTTTATGGTTGGCCCTACTCCAATTTCCAAGGACTTCTTTTATTTGTTGTTTGGCTTTGTTTTCTTGTGTAACTATTTCTCTTACTTGTGATGTTTTCCATACTCACTATATCTTTTAGAATGTTGGATTATGAATTATCCGTGGATTCACACTGCAAGGAAAGATTGGAATAAAGGGAATTCTGAGCCAGATGTGAGTGAAATTTTTATTCCTTGTGGGAGAAAGAGCGAGAAATATAGTCTCTTGTACATAGATATCCCTCTATTTATAACTGTTTTTTTTCAAACATTACCAAATAATGACTTATTGCACAGTTTTCAAAGCATCTTTGATTTATTTATCTTATCTTAATTTGTCTTTGACACTATAATTAACATTATCTCTAATAGTGCCAGAAAACAATTCGCCATAATGCTTGTCGGGTCACTTTTTTGTCTTCCACTTTTCTTTTGAGATGATCTAGTATTGGGCAAATCATCTTCAGAGCGAGTTGTCCTTTTCTATTGAGCTAGTCTCTTTGGTTGTGAAGCAAACCGAGTCTCTTGACGAGCAGATGAATGGCCTAAAAAAAAATGTATTATTGTGCTTTGATTACCATAGAAGAATTATCGAGCATAACTTGCTGATTGAGTTAGTTGAAGCGCTATGGTCTAGTTAGCCTGGTGTGTTTTCTTGCCTTTCATCCTGGACTTGTGCTCGGCATCTCATCAATTTATCAAATTATCAATTCGTTAACTTGTTACTTGTTAGGGTAACCTGGCATGTTGGCAGGATAACCTAACTGGGAAACTCGACATGCTGATTCTAGGATATACATAATCAAGATTGAGAAGTTGCTAGTGTTCGCGGGAATGTTGATGGATGGGAATGGCTTGTTGTCATCTCTAACAAATTTTGCCAATGTGAATTTTTATATATTCCAATATACATTCTTAAAATAGCTTGAAAAGTTTGCAGAGATCAGATTATAATCAACTCTTGGATTGCTAAAGGTGAAATGGGCAACTTGAGTTTCATAAATTATTTGCCTGGATTCTTTAGATTTGGTTTAATGCTTCTCAGAGCTGATGTGGTAGGAATTGGTAAGTATTGTGTTAAATGCTTATGTTTGAAATGCTTTGTCACTCTTTTTTTTTTTAAGTGCTTTATAGTCCATAGATTGGGTACAATGCAGTTAGATTTGCTCTTGTGATGTATTTAAAACTTAAGGGGCAAACATAGATATGTTGTAAGACACCTTTTATGGATCTATTTTAATTATTTTAGAAACAACGTTTTATTGCAGTGTTTTAGAACATTTTAGAACTTTGGTTAATTTTGTGATTTTTGGAGGAAAAAAATATTAATCCTATTTAATTTCTTATGAAAGGAGTACAAGATAAATATTGGGGAATGGTCCTCTCATTAGGAAAGAATAAAGTCAGTGATAAAAGAAGGAAATAAGAATTATTTGGAGATAAAAAAATATTAATCCTATTTAATTTCTCATGAAAGGAGTACAAGATAAATATTGAGGGATGATCCTCTCATTAGGAAAGATAAAATCAGTGATAAAAGAAGGAAACAAGAATTTTAATATACTAATAGTTTTATATTCTAAATATAGAAAATACTAAAGTAGAAGAAACTAAAGAAATTTTCTAAAAGTTCCAACACCCCCCTTAAGTTGGAGCATAGATATCCTCATGTCCAATTTGCTTACAAGGAGTTCAAAACTAGGCCTGAACAGCTCTTTGATTAAAATGTCGGCAATTTGTTGATTAATAGAGATAAATGCATGTAAATAGCTCTACAATCAATATTCTCTTTTATGAAGTTGGTCAATCTCCATATATTGTGTGATCACCCACACTGGATTTTTTATAATACTGATGACAGTTTTATTGCCATAGTACAACTTCATTGGTTTGTTTATTGAAATTCGTAGCTCTTTAAGAATTCTCTTCAGCCATAACATCTCACATATTCTATTATCCATAGCCCGAAATTCTTCCTTAGCACTACTCCTTATCACCCTAGATTTTCCCAGACAAATTACAATATCTAGAAATCAATCATCTATCAACAATTGAGCCTACCCAATCTGCATCACTGTATGTCTCTATATTTATTTGTATGATTTTTGGAAAGAGTAAGCATTTGCCTGGTGTATTTTTTAGGCATCTTAGAATCCTATTAGTTGCTTCATGGTTTTTCTCATAGGGCAAATGCGTAAATTGACTTACACAATATACAACAAAGACAATATTTGTTCGTGTATGTGACATGCATATCAACTCTCTCATCAACTTTTGATATGAGGCTGTATTAATTGAGTCACTCTCCTTCTCATCTCTCAGTTTTTGATTTGGATCAATTAGAGTATCTGCAGGCCTACAATAATTTAGCCTTGTTACTTTTAAAAGATCAAGGACAGGTTTCCGTTAGGAAACCACAATTCCTTTCAACCACCTCAGTGACCCTAAGTCTTGGTCTAAAAAATTGATGAGAGAAGTCTTCAACCGATTCATTTCATATACGTCGTCTCTGGTGATAATTATATTGTCCGCATGCACATCAGAATGGATATCTTTCCATCCTTGGAATGCCTGAAGACATTATATAATCTCCTTGCCCTTGAGTATATCATTGACTTTTAGTAAATAGTGTAAATTTATCAAACCACGCTCTCGGTGATTGCTTCAACCCATATAGGGATTTTTTTTAGTCTACAAACCTTTGTGCCAAACTTTTGACTTAATCTGAGAAGTGCATCCATATACACTTCTTCCTCCAAGTCTCCATTGAGGAAGACATTCTTTATATACAACTGTTTTAAGGACTAGTCAAGATTAACTGCAAGTGATAGAAGTACCCTTATTGGGTTTAATTTTGCAACTTGATCAAATATCTCAAGATAATCAATGTCGTATGTCTGAGTAAGCCTCTTAGCAACCAGTCCGTCCTTGTGTCATTTTAAAGAACCATCAGAAGCTTACATGATTGTAAACGCCTATTTGCATCTGACAGTTATCTTTCCTTTAGGCATATCAACCAATTCTCATGTTTCATTTTTTTAAGAGTTTTTGTCTCCTCAAAAACAGCTTCCTTCCACTTCGAAACTTTTAGAGCATCGCGCACAGCTATAGGAATTTCCATATACAATAATTGTGAGGTAAAAGTACGAGGTGGGTGAGAGGTGATCATATGACACATAATAACATGATGAATATTCAGTGCTAGACACATTATACTCGAGATTTAAACTAGGCTCATAATTTGAAGACAAAGTGGACTGAGCATGAGGTAAAGGATTAATAAGGATGTTATCTGGGCTTGCAGATTTTGGGGGTTGAAAGAATTCGTGGACTCATTTCTTAAGTTGTCTTTTGCCACGAGTAGACACAATCAAATAGTACCACTATTGTTATTTTTTTCATGTTTCTGTATTGTTGTGAACATCGTGAGATAGCACTGTAGAAATTTCAATATTTAAAAGATGCGACGAACTCTCCCCTGATATAAAATCATTTGAATTTTCAAGTTGAACAATCAAGATAGGGGACAATATTTTGGGAGTCTTTAGTTTGAAGAAAATCTTGAAACTTAGCAGACACATTTTTATTTTGTTCTTCCCCTTTAAGTTGAGATGGAAAAAAAACCCATAGTAAAAAATTTTTTTTCCAATTTGGGATCAAAATATTTATACCCTTTTGTGGTAAGATCATAACCAAAACTTTTTTGGCTCGGGATTTAAGCTTTTCTTGATTATGAGTGTGAACAAAGGCAATACACCCAAATATTTTTTGCGGTATAGTAGCAAAAAGCTGATTTTTTTTTTTTTTTGAAAACATCAAAAATTGTTTCAAAGTTTAAAATTTTATTTGGTGTTCTGTTTATGAGAAACGTTGCAGATTAACAGTTTTTCCCCAAAAATATGTAGATACTGAATTGATAAATTGCAAAATCTCAGCTACCTCCAATAATGCTTGTTTTTCTTTCTGCCAACACATTTTGTTGAGAAATGTCAACAAAAGAGCATTAATGAATCGTTTCTTTTTCAAATAAGAATTGGCCTAAAGTGTTTTTGAAATATCCTCGGCTATTATCACTCTGTAATATTTTAATATTTATTTGAAATTAGGTATGTACTATACTATAAATTTTTTTTAAAATTTTATCTACTTTAAATTATTCTTTCATTAAATAAATCCAACATAATATATTATGATCATCAGTGAAAGTCACAAATCACTTTTTCCCTGTGTGTAAGAGTTTTATAAAGACCCATATATCAATGTGAATCAAAGTTGTACAGGATATTTGTGGAGAAAATGATCCACGGTTGTGCTTAGTAAACTGACACACTTCACATTAAAACAATGACATATCTTTATTCTGTAATATTTTGGGAAACAAATATTTTAGATAATGAAAACTGAGATGACCCAACCTGTAGTTCCATAACATAATTTCATTATCTTTGGAAATAAAAATAGAATTAAAGCCCGTACTTTGATATTGTCTATTCAAGACAAGTTCATCTTCAAATTAATAGAGTTCATCTTTTTCCTTAGCACTTTCCATCATCCTCCCTGTGATTAATTCCATAAATTCTTAGCAAAAATGATAGAAGTTAGTTTGTTATTGATGATCAACAGTAATTTTACTAATGTATAAAAAGTTACACGATATATTAGAAACTTGAACATCACGAATGGTTAAGAATGATGAGAGTTTGACAGCTTTTATCATGGTAATTACCAAGAGGGAATCATCAATAATTTTGTCCTTTTTATTATTTGCACAAGATCTTTAATAAGAAAATATTTTAGAAAATCTCGTTCTATAATCAATTACACCAGATTCTCTTATCCAAGAATTAGAAAAATTAGAAATAACTTAAAAAAGAAGTGGCCATATGGTTTTGGGAAGGAGTAGATGTGGCTTTCCTTTGGTAGGTTCCATGGATTTGATGAGCTATATCATACTCAAAGAATTTTTGGATTGTCATTTTTTCTAATTCAGATCACCAGTAGTAGTTTTGAAATTTATCAGTTAAATACTTAATTTTTTCTCTCTTGTCAATATCCAATTTTATGGATTGAGCCCGCTCAAGGTAGTTGTGCTTGTTAAGTTTTATCACTGTGAGATACGATGGTAAGTTATGGGGATAAAACTAAGTTGATACGGACGTGGGACAAGGAGATGTAGTTTTAGAATAACTGAACCTGTTGATGTGACAGAGTTTTTTGGAACTCCAGTTATCATTGCTGATTTGGAAGACATCCTTGGAATCTGAAAGACACTACCATCCCGATCGCACAAGCTTGCGAAACTTCTTTACGCTACGATCCCAATCTCTGTTTCTGAGCAAGAAGGGTGTGGAACGCCTGTATGC
Source organism: Phalaenopsis equestris (assembly GCF_001263595.1). NCBI lineage: Eukaryota > Viridiplantae > Streptophyta > Magnoliopsida > Asparagales > Orchidaceae > Phalaenopsis > Phalaenopsis equestris. The sequence goes on along the minus strand of NW_018165131.1, from coordinate 109,802 downwards.
TACAATTTGTTCACTTTCCTGCGTAAGTGGCACATAACTCCTTATGATGCAATCTCGATCCCTATTTTCAATGAAGAATGGCATGAAGCTCCTAGATGTTGCTATTTGTTTACTTCCTTGCACAAGTTCAACTCTATTGTCGTGATGGAAAAACCCAAATCTAGGCCGTGTCTTCAAAGGAGATACAATAAAGCGTCGAAAGAAGCTACAACACAGTTCTAGAGCAGCCGAAGAAGCTTCACACATGCGGATCCTCGCATTTTTACTGATAACGGTAGAATTGGAGCAAGGCAAACCACTCGCAACAATGGAACACACAGATGATGCAGGATCGACATGCTCCGAACGCAAGCTCTCATACTCTAAGACGAAGCATAACGAACGGGGTAAGCGGCTTCAACCTTGACACAGGTTAGGGCACTTTCGGTGGCTTTGAGAGCATGTGATTTTTAGAGAAGGAAAAATTATTATTCCTCTTGAATTTCTTACAAAACGATTAAAAGATAAATAGAGGGGGATGACAATCACATGAGGAAAGACGTAAACGCCTCCCCATGATAAAAGAAGAAAACAAGAATTATAACATAAAACTAATTTTATATTCTAAATACATAAAATATTAAAGTAGAAGATAGTAATAAATATTCCTAAAATTCGAAAAAATTTCAATTAATTTTGATGATAAAATTCTTATTCTGCAGTAAATATTGCTTGGTGATATTCTGTAAAAAAGTTCTAAATTCTAATAGACATGTTATACTAACTCTTTTATCATGAAACGTAATGCGAGCCTTCTTCTAATAAACAGACAAAAGTACAAGAGATGCAACCACTATGAAGGCCAATTTGTTGTAAATATTCGGAAGTAGATTTCTATTTTTAGTAAAGTGTTTGTTTGACATGTGATGGTTGGAAGTTGGTTCTGGTTTGGAACTCAGGATCTCTAAGTTGTGAAATGAGGAGAATTCTTATTGTGTTGGCTTGGAAGTTACCTTTATTTTTTTTCCTTTGGACACGGTAATATTATTGCGATGGTATAAAGTTTTTTTAGCAATAACCAAGACGAGATTGTTTTCGCTAATTAGAGCTTGGTAGAATGATTATGACACCACATCATTCTAATGCCATAGGTTGGTTTAGTAAAATATGTTAGACTAATAAGTCATTTAACGATCAGTTATTTATGCTAAATAATCAAATGAGTATTAAATATAATGAGTTACAGTTGTTAGGAAATATTAAGACAAATTATAATAACTAGGTTAAATTATGGATTTACCTAATAAGGTAAATTTGGCAATATATCATTCTAATGCCATAGGTTGATCTTAGTAAAATTAATTAGGATACAAGTCAATTGACCGTCGATTATTTACGCTAAATAATCAATTGACTATAAATAGTCTAATGAGTTAAAGTTACTTCAGATTAATAAGACAGTTTAAAATTAGGATTATGTATTTTCATATTTAATCATATTTAAATTAATAGATCAATCTGGATAATCAATTGTTAATAGCATGATTATTAATTATTATTTTAGGATATTGAAATATGCTAATTACTTATATATCAATGAAACATCAACTAGTCTGATTAAGTATTTTCAATTAACGTGTACGATGTTAAATCAATTTGATTAATTAGGCTAGTTATTCTTTAATTACTATGTGGGATAAAAATTGATTTTAATTTGCCTTAGAGTTATTAAATAATAGATTAATACAACTAATTCGGCTAATTGAATTTTAAGATGATTAAGTTATTCTTTTTATTCATACATTAAATAATTTTATAAACTCATCTCTAACTTACTAGATGGGATATTAATTCAGCTTGATTAATTAGGATATGCAATTATGATTTTGTTATTACGATATGAAAATATCTTGAGTTATGCTAAACTCACTACAACCTAAACAAGAAATTTAGTTTCCCTGAAGCATGTTTTTGTCAAACAAATAGACATTACTTAATTGAATTGAAATTGGTTACAAATACTTGTGCCAAAACAAATTGTCATAACATTTTGAGATGCTAAACTGTAGCTTATGTGAATATCACCAAACAAAAAAAAATGTTAGATTGCTAAGTCTTTTTCATAGATGTCTTTGTGTGGGTGAACACTTTATTATTGATGGGATAGTCAATCAGATAATTGCAAGTCATCTTTGTGTG